>NC_041400.2:132744188-132846688 GCF_900747795.2 Erpetoichthys calabaricus | reverse complement strand
GGCCTCTCTCATCTTTTCAAGTGGGAGAACTTGCTCAATTGGTGGCTGACTAAATATTTTTTTGCCCCACTGTATGTGTATATACAGTATATATATGTATGTATATATATATATATATATATATATATATATATATATATATATATATACAGTATATATAAATAAAAATAATATATGGATAAATAGGTTTAGAAAATGGTATATATACACACATATATATAATGTTGCATTACATATTTTTGTATCTCCTGTTATGAGGAGACATTCAAGTAAGAATTCCATTGTACATTGATTTTTTTGTCAATGATTATTCAACATAGCTTAAAGACATGATATGTTGCTGCCTCCTAGTGGCTTTAGCCATTACTGCAATCTCAAATATAAAACCTTGTTAATGGGATGAATATTCAAGATTATTGTGTTTATGGCAAGAATGAAAGGTATGACTAATTTCTTATAACGCCTCTAGTTTTCCACCCTCAGATTTCCTTCTCAGTTACTGCCCAGCAGCTTCTAAATTAATTGCTACATAAGCTATTTCAGGGAAAGACTTGCAAAGACACTTAACACTTGAAGAAGTCTGCTGGTAGTGGTTAACTAAGCATATGTAAGGGTAATTGTCTCTCAAGGTGATCCATGGTTGTGGATATCTACCTATGCCAGTGCAGTGCCAGAAAAGTCTATAAAGTAATGTCCTACAGTATGTGGAGTCACTCTTTAACTTTGTGAGGTCCAAGAAATAATAAGGATACCCAGATGGAATGGAAGGAACAGATGTTTCTACATAATTTTTTGAAATAAGTCAGACTATGGGATGCCCTTATACATCACCCTGTGATGCAGTTTCATAGCCTGCTCCCAGGTCCTTCAAGAGCTTAGGGGTGGACCATGTAAGAGTCTTCAACACAAGAAAAAGAATGAGAAAATTGAAAGAGAGAGCAATTGGTGAAAAGCTGTTTAATAATGTATATGGTAGTTGCACATCATATAAAGATTAAAAATGATATATTTATTTAAATGATCTGAGCTACCCAGAAAAATACAGACGTCTAAACTGGTCAGTGTTGTCAGTTAATAGGATTAAATGTGGAATATTGTGAAGTTCTACCTCTTTTATTAAAATACAGATAGCATAGTGTTCCAAACCTTTTTGTTTAGTTAATCAAAACATTTCCAGAGTCTGAGGCAACCTCTTGAGCACAAACTGTCAAATGATGTGCCGATGACCTTTCACATCTGTTACTACAGTTGTCTTGTCACTGATCTTCAGGTACGAAATAACAACAGATCATTACCGGTTCATCTTGCATTTGCCAGAGTCTTCACACAGGCTAAATGTAATTAGCACATTACTTTCCAGCTGGCTCAACAACGCAGGCTTCCTGTCTGATAGTTGATTATCTGTGCCATTTGCAGTAGTGAGACTAAGGGCACAGAATATCCCTGTGGTTAGTGTTTCATTTCTGATTTATTGGATTAACCCAACCCAAGTTTTATTCAGCCCTTTTAAATGGATGCTGTTACTCTGACATATGTCTTAAGGGTTCTCTGTCTGAATGAACATGAACACTGTGACCTGAAAACTAACGTGCTGGACTGCAAATTTAAATACCCATTACTAATTTGGTTTGTGAACCAGAGCGGTGCACAAGCCATATTATGCACAGAAGACATTTTGTTGGCTTTGGAGAAAAACCTTATCTTGATGATTAAATGAAATGTGGACAGTCCCTAAAGAAGAGTGTTGATCTCTATCAAATAAGCATGGGTACATATGTCTGATCTTTTCATTGTCACTCATTTCTGTGCAACGTATTTAAGTTAATTTAGGAAAAATAACATTAAAAATCCTATACACTACTTAAACAACAATTGTGTTCTTGCGGGACAAATGGTAAAGCATTAAGGTGTATCTCTGTTAATCGTCATACCATTTTTATTTTGATGTGATAAAGCACAGAAATGAGAGCTGGCACAGAGTCCACAGGTTCAGCCTTTGGCTTGTAATTTAAAATAAAATGTTTATTGTAATTTATTGTAATTTATGGCTACAGTATGTCTTTCTTGTGTTCTACAGTACTAGGGTGTTGTACTGTGTTAGCCATTATGAATTTAGAGAAAATCCAAGCAAAATGACACCTTTTATTGGCTAACTAAAAAGATTACAATATGCAAGCTTTCGAGGCAACTCAAGCCCCTTTTTCAGGCAAGATGTAATCTAGACCAATTAACCTAGGGTGTATTTGCTGTATTTTTTACTAGCAGTTACTATTTCTGTGAGTTGCTTTGTCTTTATAATTGTGTTTATGGTTTATGAAACAAATTGTGTTAAAGTTCATTGTGAAATACAGTATAATACATTGATTGATTTATACAAACTTGTTTCTCTGTCTGTGAATTCAGTGGAATCACAGTTAGTACAATATTGAAATTTATAGATTTTATTTAATATATTATAAATGTGTGCCTGGTAATTGGCTGGCATCTTGTGTAGAATTGGTATCTTTTGTTTGCACTATACTAGAAGCACCGATAATGAGACACGAATATGTAAGAATGCCCTGTTCTGAATGTGCAAATATGTCCTGTCATTTACTTTGGAGAATAATGGATAAAGATTGCCACCTAATGGATTATACCAGAATGTCACCCTAGTATGGTACTTTTACTAAATACACTTCTTTCAATCGCAGCATTAATGTTAAAAAGTTCTCCATCTGAACATATAATGTTGAAATTGTAAGTAAAATATGGGGATGCACCGTGCCGCAATGTTTACTACTGCCTCGCAGCTTCGCAGTTTCCAACTTGATCACCGCCACCATGGAGTTTGCACATTTTCTCTGTGTCAGTTAAGTTTGTTATGTATACCAGAGTTTCTTACCATAATCCTACAATGTTTTTATACTAGGATAATTATGAGTCTAAACTGGCATAGTGTGGCTTATGGTAAGTTTGCACAGTAGTAGATTTAAATATTATCCAGGTCTGGTTATTAACTTGAATTTGATGCCTTTGAGATGGGCTTTGGTGTTTCCTGTACCTGTGGTGGAAAAATGGCTAGGAAAGTGGATGAATAATTTTTAAAATGTTAAAGTTCGTCTGTGGTATAGCAGGTCCACAGCTCTGGGGAAGAAGAAAAAGAAAGGAAAGAAAGACAGAGGTTGCTGGAGAGCACAAAGCAGGAGAGAGAGAGAGAGCTGGTGCGGGTGAGAGAGCAAGCGAGTGCAGGCTTGCATGCAGCTGTACGGGAAGCCTGGGTGTTGGGTTAACACCCGGGAGTTATAGTGGTGGTCGCTCCCGCTGAGTGATCATGTAGCGGGAGTGACCAGTGAAGGACGACTGGCCGCGTAAGGCCGGGAAGGCAGCGGGAGTCGGGAGGCTTGGTGGGTGAAGTCCTTGATGTGAGCGTCTTGGTCATCAAGGAAACCAAGTCTTGGGCCTGGGATGAGTGCGCGACCGAAGCCAGGATCGGGAGGCCTCCAGGCCGGTCGAGTGGAGTGAAGGTCAGCTGCAGAGAGAGTGACTCACCTGCTGCAGGGCCCAAACGGGAGAAGCAGGAGAGACGCTAGGGTAGAAGACACCAGGCTCTTTAAATGTTTTAAAGTACTGTTTCCTGTGTTATTTTAACCTCGTTGTTTTTAGAAGACTTTTTGTTCTATTGTTTTAACCTCCACTCTTCACGTTTGTTTTATGGATTACAGTAATCCCTCGCTATATCGCGCTTCGACTTTCGCGGCTTCACTCTATCGTGGATTTTATTTGTTAGCATATTTAAATATATATCGCGGATTTTTTGCTGGTTCGCGGATTTCTGCGGACAATAGGTGTTTTAATTTCTGATACATGCTTCCTCAGTTGGTTTGCCCAGTTGATTTCATACAAGGGACGCTATTGGCAGATGGCTGAGAAACTACCCAACCAGAGCGCGTATTACGTATTAAATAAAACTCCTCAAATATATTGTGAGCACGGGGGCTGTTCGCACCCCTAGAGGATATGGCCGCTCCTCAAAAAACGCTGAAAGATTACCTTCACATTGCTCCCTTCCTTGCTGGGCTTACATCTGGCTGCTTTGTCAAGCGATATGCTTCCTGCACAGTGCTTCACATACTTAAAAGATCAAACAGCACGTATTGATTTTTGATTGTTTGCTTTTCTCTCTCTCTCTCTCTCTCTTGCTCTGGCATTCTCTGCTCCTGACGGAGGGGGTGTGAGCAGGGGGGCTGTTCGCACCCCTAGATGATACCAACGCTCGTCTAAAAATGCTGAAAGATTACCTTCACGTTGCTCCCTTCTGAGCAGCTGCTTTATCAAGCGACATGCTTCCCGCACGGTGCTTCACATACTTAAAAGCTCGAAGGGCATGTATTGATTTTTGATTGTTTTTCTCTGTCTCTCTCTCTCTGACATTCTCTGCTCCTGACGGAGGGGGTGTGAGCAGAGGGGCTGTTCGCACACTGGCCTAGAGGATACAGACGCTCCTCTAAAAAATGCTGAAAGACTACCTTTACATTGTACATCCTTGCAGCTGCTTTGTCCGGCGGTGCTTCGCATACTTAAAAGCCAAACAGCCCTACTGATTTGTTTGCTTTTCTCTCTCTCTTTCTGACAGTCTGTGCTCCTGACGCGCACTCCTTTGAAGAGGAAGATATGTTTGCATTCTTTTAATTGTGAGACGGAACTGTCATCTGTCTTGTCATGGAGCACAGTTTAAACTTTTGAAAAAGAGACAAATGTTTGTTTGCAGTGTTTGAATAACGTTCCTGTCTCTCTACAACCTCCTGTGTTTCTGCGCAAATCTGTGACCCAAGCATGACAATATAAAAATAACCATATAAACATATGGTTTCTACTTCGTGGATTTTCACCTTTCGCGGGGGGGTCTGGAACGCAACCTCCGCGATAGAGGAGGGATCACTGCATTTATTTATTTGAAGACGTTTTTGAATGCACTGCACTTTATTTTGAACACCTTGTTTTTGTTCTGTTTTAAATAAAAGCACCTTTCACTTTTGCACTATCCCCTTGCTATGTTGTGCCTCACTGCTAAGCTCATCGATAACATTACTGACGGTGTAGGGTTCAAGGGCTCCTGGACAGATGATGGGAGCATGAGCAAAACCCGCATCGTCACATTGTCCTTCTTACTTTTTTAGAGTGTACTGTCCTTAAACAAATAACACATAGTACTGGGAGATAGGGAAATGGCTAATTATTGCTTCTTTAGATTTGTTTGTACTTAGTTATGTGTTTAATTTTTATAAATTCATTAATCCTGAGCTTTCAAAAGACTTGAATCAAAATCCTTATTTAGGGATGGGTGATATGGCTCAAAATTCAAATCACGATAGTTTTGGTCCAAATATTGATGTACAATATGCATTGATATTTTTTCCTATCCAGTTTTGCTCAAAAAGAACTCACACAGTTGTATTGTTCTTATATTTCATTTTTTGTATCTAATTGCACAGTAATCTATATATATAAAAGCCAAATACCACTGACTCACTCATCATGAAATCTCCCAAACCATAAGGACTTGGGACTTGAAATTTGGAATGTAGGTTACCCTTGGCCCATAGGTGCTTGCTAAGAAACTGTTTTAAAAATTTCGTGGTCCAAGTGCGTTTTGTCTGTATGTCGGTCCGCTTTTCATGAGAGAATTACTTAACGGATTTAGATCTGGTTGTTTTCTATAATTTGCTTGAACTTTCCGGTTGATTTTGTGACTTCTCTCATTGCACTAAATACCATAGTTCGGTTGCGGTACCAATGTATTTATGCAAATCCAGGAGAGTGGCTGTGGGCCGAGAGCAGGGGGGCGGAGCCTTTCTCATTCACTCGCCAGCCTCTGGAGATGGTCTACGTCTCGCCACGTGCAGGAGTGCACCTTACCTCCGGTTAGCTAGCAATACCTGTTTGTTCACCTACAGATTGTTAAGGAGTAATGTTTGACGTTTTTGAGAGAAAGATCAGAGTTCCATGTATTTTAGAGGGTAGCTGCTGATTGCCAGAGATATCACTGGCATGTGCTTTTCTCCCCACTCGGGGAACACTCTCCCGTCAGAGCTGAACACGATCAGATATAGTGCCAACTTCTATTGATTTTTAAAGTTTGTCCTTTTTAATTACTATGTGGGTGCAGCCACAGGAGACAGCTAGTAACTTTATATAATTTATTATACCAGTGGCCCATTAAATGCAGGAATCTCTTTGCAATTTTCATTATTTACATTATTTTTTAATTTAAAATATTTCTCATACATACATATTTCTCATACGCATACAAACACACAGAAACCCCTTACTGATTGCTAGATGCAGCCAGTGACCAAAACACTGTAGTTTCTTCCATTTGTTCAAATTAATGGCTTTTATCACATTGGCAGTGTTGTCTGTGGTAATGCAAACTTGTCACGCATCATTTAATTTCCACTCTTTAAACACATCTTTGAGCCACAGCGCAAGCGTTTCTCTGGTCTGGTTATCTGGCACATAGCCTGTCTGAAGACAGACTCTCTTCATCTCCCATTTCTTAATAAAACCGATTGTTAGGTTCAGGTATGGTTGCATGGTTCGACTAGTCCACACACTAGATGTGGTGGAAAAGTGGCTTACGTTCTGAAGCTGATTCAACATTTTCTCCTTCTCCTCATTGTATAGGTTGGGTAGTGCTTCTTTAGCAAAGTATTTCTGACTAGGAAGGACATATTTGGGATCAATTGTTCTCAGTAGTTTATGAAATCCATGTTTTTCAGCAGTAGCAATAGGAACCATATCTTATGCAATGTGGTATTTTACGGCAGCTGTTGTTTCATTCCATTTAGGGCTTGGTCTTATCATATGGTATGCAGTGAGAGAATGTTGCTGTCAGTCTGGTTTGTTTTCCAACTTTATTGCATTTTGAGCAAAGGCCTCGTGAAGTTTAATACATTCGTCATACCTTGTAACATGTTTTGTTTTCAAAGAATTGAATGTTATGTGTTGCCGGTCTTTGTTATTACTTCTCTCTTTGCAGAGTTGCATATAACAGTCTTTTGCTCTGTATAATTCTGTCTGAAGCCAAACCATTTACATACAGTAAATGTCACAACGTTCCTAAAGTTGTACTCTCTGCCACATTAGTTGGTCATTTATTCCATATGTCTATAGTTTTTTGCGTGAAGAAAAACGTTTGTATCATTTGTGTGAAATCTGCCTTTCCAGCCACGTCCTTGTGTAAAAAGAATCTACTTTAAAGTAACAGCCTAATTCCACTGTACAAATTCCCTTTATATTTTGAAACACTTCAATCTTGTCACATTTAATCTTTGCTTACTTTAACTAAAAGGTTCAGCTCCTTTAGTCTCTCCTCATAGTTTATATATCTCAGTCCCGGAATCTGCTTATTCACTCTCCTTTGGAGTTTCTCAAGTGCTGCTACATCTTTTTTGCAATATGGAGACAAAAACTGTACACAGTACTCCAGGTGAGGCTTCACTAGTGCATTATATAACTTAAGCATAAGTGCTCTTGACTTGTACTCCACACATCTTGATCTTATTAACCTTCTTGATTGCTTGTGTACGCTGTATTGATATAAATGATGATGAGTCCTAGATCTTTCTCATAAGGTATATTGACAAGTTTCAGACCTCCTATTGTGTACTCAAATCTAACATTCTGTAAAATTTGCTGATGCACTTAGTTTGGTATTGTCAGCAGACATAACTAGCTCATTGATTATATTTTGTGTGGATCATTTATGTGTCTTAAAAAGAGCAGTAGCCTTAGCACTGATCCCTGAGGGATCATCATCACCAATTCTGAAAGTCTTTCCCTCATCGTAATGTTTTGCTTCCTGTGTTTGAGATTTGTCCCCACATTTACATTGTACCTTAAGGTCCCACTTTAGTTTATTTTAGTTTGATCACTATCTTTTCTTATGGTACCTTATGAAAAACCTTCTGAAAGTTAAGATAAATATTGTGTGCTTTTTTTTAGCCTATTAATCTAAGCAGTGCTTCTCTCTCAACAATCTCCAAATCATTAAGTATGTGCTTAGTAGTATCTGTTACTTTTGGGATGCTGTCAGCTTTTTTACTTGTGTAAACATCAAAAAATGCAATTTCAAAGCAGTTGATTTACTGCAGCTCTTACTATATATTCAAGCTCACCTTTGCCGATCCAAAAGTATTGCTGTTGCTTATTGTATAACAAGGATCACTATCTGTTTTGTCTAATAATGGTCTAGATTAAATCATGAGTTGAACAATTTATAACTGCGATGACTGAAATCTACTACAATTTAAATAAAGTTTTCACCTGTAGTGGGATGTCACTTTCTAGTGAATTGTATGGCATGAAGCCCAGGGCCTGAGGTCAATATGCGTAGTTTGGCTCACAAGACCTACATAAATGATCCAAGTTCTCATGTGGCTGTTAGATGAATGTTGCATCCCAAAACAATTTATACATTAATTACTCAGATAGATAGATGGATCGATAGATAGATACTTTATTAATCCCAAGGGGAAATTCACAAATTTGAATTTAAAGTCCACTTTGTATTATCAAATGCTCCAAATATCAAAGGATTTCAAACCAAACCTTTTGAGGCAGAGATAAAAAAATAAGTTGGATCTTGTTTCAGTTTTCGATGCCATAAAGGGTTTTTCATAAAGCCTTTTAACTATATTATATGCATAATATATGTTTTAGTGTTTGTACATCTGTTTTATTATTTTTCAGCATATCAATTTAATGATCATAAAGACTAAAGGTGATTCCAAGTTTTTCATGTTTTGTTTTCTAGAACCAACAGGAAGTTCTCACACTTTGCAAGAGGACAGCAGTACTAGTATTAACACAAGCTATGAATATGATGCAACAGAACAAACTTTTGAAACACCACCTAACTTACCAAAGGGGACAACAAATGTTAATGGATGTGTATGTTTGATAGATGAACAAGCAGATGCCAATTTAGATTTAGATCCAAGTGAAATGACCCACTCAGTATTATTTGTTAATGACTCAGATAATAATCAGTCAGTTTTTGCTAATGAGCACATACAAATACAGCCAGAATATGAAATTGATAAAGAATCGAGGAGCCACCAATTTGAAAATAAACTTGAGGAAATAACAGCACATTCACAACTCCAGACAGAGGTACTCACAAAGGATACAGTTTCTGAGGATTCAGCAGCAATCGTGGAAAAAGAACCACAGACTGTACGTGAAATAAATCAAGACAAGGAGATGGATATTTCAAGCCAAGAAAAACGTACAGAAATGCCTATTTCAGCTGAATTCCTTTTGAAAAATGAGGCAGTGGTACCCCTCGAAGAAAAAGCTTGTGAACTAATTGAAAAAGATATTAGGGCCCCCATTTGGACTTTCGAGGAGGATAGACAAGAATTTGAGGAGCTTGCCGAGGAGTCAAGCAAAATCCTGGCTGAAATTCCTGGTATCTTTTCTGCCTTTCTGGGTGGAGCCCAAATAAAAGAAAAAACTAATAAGAGAATCAGATTTATGGGAAATAAAAATGAAACATTAGGCATTCAGAATGAAGTTGCTGAAGAGCAGGGCACAAGTGCAGTTTTTGAGCTTGAAAATCAGCAGAACACAGAGACTACAAATGTTAGTTCCGCAATGAGTCAGGAGAAGTATGAGCACAAGGATGTTTCCGAAAAAACTAAGTTGTCCACATTTTCTGCTGTTTCATCTGCTCCTCAAATAGTCATTGAAGAAGATGAGGTTTTTGAAAACAGTTCTGAAAATGGTGCCTTGAGCTCTGAGAGTGATGTAGCATCCGAGATATGCAAAGAAAGGTAACTGTAAATTTTGTTCATTAAATTATTTTCACAATGTGTAGTCATTTATGTGATTTTAGGTCCTTTTGTGAATGTAGCAATAAAAATCAAGATCTCTACTAGACTTTATAAATGTGACAAATCACATTACATTTTTTCCTGAATTTACCAAATTGAAGGTTGCAGTAAAACCTTTAAAGCCTGTGAGCTGATTAATAGGTGGGGATCTAAATCAAGATGCCATTTAAATAAATAGGTAGATCTGCACATTATGTTCTAATTGTAGGCCTGGTGTTAGCGCATGCCAATTATTGTAGTGTCTGCTTAGCAACAACAGGGAGAAAAGGCAAAAGGTTAAACTTTTAAATAACTTGTCTGTGTAACCTTACCCTGAAAGCATGCTGAAAACCTTGTTTACTCTTTTAGTTATCATGTAGTAGGATTTTATGAAAACTTACTGGATATTTATTTTGCAAAGACTGACTATTGTCTGTTGTTTTTTTCAGTAAATTCTGTCTACATTAAATTGCCATCATCATGAATGATTATTACTGCTGTTTTATGCTACAAACTAAATATATATCCATTTAAAAAGAAAATTAAAGGAGCTATGTGAACATTTTGGCAGGAATCAATACTTCAGGGTGGCTAGTTGTATTTTAAGTTTAACGCTACCTCCAGTACATGGTTTAAAAAGTTTTGACAAGAATAGATAACTTGGAGCAGGATGCAGAAAGAAGAATTACCTGTTGGTCAAAGAAACAGATTTCAGGGAAAGAATTGTTTGAGTGGGGAGAGGTATACAAGCTCCCTTCACAATAATTAGTGATTCTGTCTAAAAAGTCTGGGCATGGTTATCTGTCTATTTTTCTTTGTTTATTTATTATCTCCCTATTTGAAACACCACATTCTCTATTAAATACAACCTCTGCTTCTTGTATATTGTTATGTGTTTTTTTTTAGATTGTAGATTAGGTCGCTCTGAAACATTAAGCATTATTAGTTTAAAACATCAAATGAAAAGCCATATTACAGACAGATATTCATTTATTAATGTTGCTTACTAACTCATTACTGGATAATATTAAAATTTGTGGAAATTTTCCTAATACCGTACATTGAATTCTGGAAAATATTAGTAGTAAACATCGCACTGTTCTTACCATAAGTGTATTTCATTAACAGCTTCATATTCCAACATCTGACATCTAATGTTGGAATTTTGTATAATTAGCATTTTGATCGTGGACTGTCAGGATGTGTTTACTGTTAATGCTGGAGTATACTGAACACAGGTCAGGAAAAGCCAAACGCCACATTTTGAGTTAAAAGCATTAATAGATAGTGAGTTTCACTTCAAATTTTTGAGTGAACACCTCCTAAAACAGACATTTATAACAAGAAAATGTGGTTTATTTCTTGGTAAAACAAATGCAGAACTTGGATGAGGAAATAAATATTACAATTCCTTTTGTAAAGCATACTATTATAGAAAGTATCACTTCAGCAATGAAGCAGCCACATGCCTGTTTTTGATCATTCAAGAGCAATATCCCTTTTGGGCATTCGGTTCACAGGTTTGTGTTAAGAAGAACCTTGTTTGGAATTTGTATGAAGGAGGTTTGCATATTTCTGTGCTCCTTGCAGCGGAATGGTGAGCGAACACTGGTCTATTCAAATGTATATAAAAATAAGACTGGCACTGACATTGTTTTATCTAGACTCTGTCAGCACTTGGAGAAGTAAAGCTAAAAACTGGATAAGGGATTAATACCTTTTGTAACATTATTTGAGAATCACAATGGAGACTGTGAATATTCACAGGCAGCCTATTTTTTTTAATGGTCCAGAATTACATCATCTGGATTTTCTGGTACAAGCTGTATAGCCCAATGTGTGTGACAGCACAAATCTTCTTCACTTCAGAGATGTATCTTGTTCAAGTGGAGTACTTCTCATGAAGCATAAATAACAGTGGTGTTTTTCCAGTGTTAAGATTGTTCCAGTGCACTTTACTCGGCTATCATACTCTATATGAAGATATTGTTCATGATGGGTAGTCTAACAATATAATAAATTGGTAAAAAATAAATATTGACCGGGATGAATGGAGACAAAAAGACATACCCAAGGGAACGTGCATTTCCTGTTTATGATGTGTTTTTATTTTTTCAGAAGTATATATATTTAATGATATTTTAGCAAGAAATGCATATGTTTTGCACATTTTGAATATACAACTGGATAACTACTCTTGTTGCATAATTCACATGTCAAAGTGAGTTTTTTTTTTTTTTCTCTCTCTCCATGGATGATTTGTTGTTTTACACCATTGGTCTGTATTATACCATAAACTGTTTTATCTCCATTCTGCATTAAAGTATGATAATGAACAATTTCTTGACCATCACTACAAACTAGACGGGGTAAGTAACATATAAAAAAAATATTTTGGGTGGTGTATTATGTTAAGCCTCTCTCAGTATGTCATTACATTGGTCTTGGCTTTTTGGAAAAAGTAGGTTTTTTTTGGTGACGTTTTCAACTTTGAGAAGAAAAGAATGTCACATTGTGACAGATCTAGTGAATGTAATGGCTGCACAAGCATTGGGATGTGCTTGTTGGCGAGAAACTCCACAGCAGGTAAAATGCATCATCATGATGGAAGATTGTATTTTTTTGGCATTTTCGGGTCAAAGAATGTCAATAAAAAATTTGAGCCAAAGATAAAACCTTATCTTCACATGTTGCCATCAGCTTTGTGTATCTCTTCATTTAATTTTTGTGGAGTGGTACTCAAAA
This sequence comes from Erpetoichthys calabaricus, assembly GCF_900747795.2. Lineage (NCBI taxonomy): Eukaryota > Metazoa > Chordata > Cladistia > Polypteriformes > Polypteridae > Erpetoichthys > Erpetoichthys calabaricus. The sequence goes on along the minus strand of NC_041400.2, from coordinate 132,834,086 downwards.
GAATTCATAACATAATTATGCACAAAATTCTTGTCTTCTATTTGTGATGTGGTCAACATACATTTTGTTACAGTATTTCACAAAAGTGAATTTGGACATTTTTCACTTAAGGGTGTACTCACTTTTGTTGCCATCGGTTTAGACATTAATGGCCGTGTGTTGAGTTATTTTGAGGGGACAGCAAATTTACACTGTTATACAATCTGTACACTGACTACTTTACATTGTATCAAAGTGTCATATCTTCAGTGTTGTCCCATGAAAAAGAATAAAATATTTACAAAAATGTGAGGGGTGTACTCACTTTTGTGAGATACTGTATTTCACGATAAATTGAAATACAATTAATGAAGCCGGTTGCAACATGTCTAGTTGCGCCCAAGAGCAATCCAGCGACAAGCTGCTAGGTAGGTGTGGGTATGTCAGCAGTATTTGCATAGTATGTATTACAAAAATCAGTCTTATTAATTTCATGATTGAAATCTTATTTTGAGGCTTCTTTTAGTGTTTGTTCCAACTCTTATTTTTAAATCAAGAATAACTATAGGAATAAATGGTGCCTCAGAGGAAAGTAAATAAAATATTAAATATGCTTCTCTTGGTATCATTGTTATTGTTATAATATAGAATCTGAAACATGAGAAAATAATGTGAGTCCTCCAAAGGAAACTATTGAAGCTGGCCGGGACCCTCACTAGCCAGCCTTAATGAGGCTCAACCAGTCCAAATCACTCCAAACTACGGCAGTTGGGTTCAGCCTAACTAAGCTGAAAAATGGAGTAAATGGATAAAAGTTCACCAGTAGACTTAAATGTTCAAAGACGCCTCACAAGATGGAGGAGCTTTTGACAAGCTACAGCTTGTGATAAAAGGCAAATAACTATTCTTTATAAATTAAAATTTTTATTGAAATAATCCATATTACTAACTGAGAATGGTAAACCGGATGGCATGGACGCAGGATACCGGATGGCATGGACGCAGGTACACGGCAATGGGACCATGAGACGTACTGCGCAGCCTTGTACAGCGCACGTCTCATAAACCGCAAGCGAAGTCGTATCCACCGCACACGAAGGAGTCACAGCCCAAAAACAATAGAGCTCAACTGACGTGAATGAGAAATGAAGCAACAACGCGCCCATAGCTAACGACTAACGACACATCCACACAAAAAAGAGGATTCTGCGCTGCAGCCCAGATTCAAATGGAAGAGGCTACGGAGGCCCCACAGGTCCACAAAGATATTACGGAAGGCGCGGGAAGGTACGAAAGGCAAAGGCGCCTACACAGCATAGTGAAACCCGACATAGTACGGAAGCCGCAGGCGTCACCGCCATATTGTGAGTGGCACTACTGCGGAGTGAAGGCGCAGGCGTCACCGCCATATTGTTAGTGGCACTACTGCGGAGTGAAGGCGCAGGCGTCACCGGCATATTCTGAGTGGCACTACTGCAGAGTCAAGTTAGGAATAATGTGCTCCTTGGGATTGTGCAAACCGCTGAACGCTTTACACCAAATTCAAACACAATACAGCTCAGCGATACAAACACGAGCCCACCTGGATAAGATCAATGAACGCAGGCGCCTACAACGCGCGTCTGAAACTGCGGAAGCAAAGCAGGCAGGGGTTCAAAACGAACGAGCTCGACTGACGGGTATACAAACACGAGCCCGCCTGGATAAACGACGCGCCCATAGCTAACAACTAACGACACAGCCACACAGAAAAGAGGATTCTGCACTGCACCCCAGAGTCAAACGTAAGACACTACGGGGTCCGCAAAGGTCAACAAAGAAAGTACGGAATATATAAGAGCACACCCATCAAAAAAAAATCAATTGTGTAAAAGCACATAGTACACACAAATTATGTGCTCTCGGCGCATATAAAGCGTATAAGGACAATACGGAGAATAGAGACCCAAAGGCATTGGAGAGAAAAAAAGGCAGATAAGAGATTATGAAAGCAGTGGAATTCGAAAGGCTCAAACAAACGATGGCGCGATACACATGCAGACAAAGGTACAGAATATGAAAGCTGTAAAATTCGAAAGTATTGTAGCGTCCCAGCCAGGTTGAGGTCTTTTTGGTTTTAAGTGACTGTTAGGTCCGATTGAGGGAAGGCGGAGTACAGCACGGAGGACTGATAGCGGGGTATTGATTTGATGCAGTAAGGGGAGTCGTTGGAGAGGGTGCTAGAAAGTTGTGTTTGGGGTTAGGAAGTCTGCGATTGTTCAAGTAAAACTTTTGTGACACTTTATCATGTCAGTCACTACAGTATCAAAGAAAAGATAGAAATGATTGCATTACCGCAAACAAAAGGTGATTAATCATCAGAACCAGGTGTAATTGAAAAAATACCAGGACAAATTGAGGTCTGAAAAAAAGAGTAGACAACAAAGTCTTTTTGCATTCGCCTCATTCAATGGACAAAACGTGGATTTACACATTGATGGACCATATGCTATGAGACTCTGTGGTCCCACAACAGTTAAACGAATGACAAGTTAAATTTCAAAGAGTACACAATTCGGTTGGGTGTATATTGATGATCTCGGGGAAGTGATACAAATAATAACAGGCAAAGAGAAAGGTGATGTATATATTCTGAGAATAACATTACACACCAAAGGAGATTGTGATATGCCATTCGTAGTAAAATGTTTACAGTTTACCTTGAGAATAGCTTTTGCTATGACAAGCAATAAATCAGAGGGACAAACAGAAGAACTCGAAATGTTTATTGCAGAAACAGAAACAATATTCACTCACGGGCAGTTATACGTTGCGTTGTCACAATGCGTCTCCAAACAATATTGTTTTTAATGAACTTTTAAAGTAAAAGTGAAAATAATGAAATTGAAACAATTCCAAAAAAAATATGTAAAATTGTATATCCAATTAACCAAACACAGGGGTTGGCGAGCGAAGCGAGCAGGGGGCGAATCCCCCTAGTAAAGAAATAACAGGAAAAGCTGAAAAGACCAAAAAGGAGTTGCCAAAAGGCAAACAATTCAGACACAAATCCCAGAGTAGAATCCAATAAACTGAGGCAAAAGAGTATGACAACTAGTAAATTCAATGTAACAGTGCTCACTGTTAACTCCTTCTAAACTTATTTTTTCTGATGTAAATGGCTAGAAAGAAATCTGAGGATTGGTGATGTCAGGGTGGCTCCACCTGTAGAGCACATTAAATGAATGCCACTTTAAGGTGACAGTGCAAAATTTTAGTTATAATCAAAATAAAGGAAAATATGGCAAATAACAAATGAAAAACAACAAAATTAACAATAAAATACACAAATTCAGGTTGATACAGTACATAACAATCCTAAGTAATGTGCATTGTTAGAATACTGAAAATTTAACATTTCCCTCAATATCAACTTCTCAAAAAATGTAACATCTTTATCGAATAGAAATGTGCACTACCTTTACCTTCTTGATAATAATTCAGTAACATTATGAAATGCTAAATTTTCACTCATGACAGACTATGCAGTGTAAGCATAGTAAGCAGTTTTAGTACTACTGTGCATTATTTTGAATGCTAAAAATTGTATTCCTGTTGCTATATGGGTACATTTTAGTTCTTTTTATAGCAGCTTTTTTGATAATGTTTTTATGAGAATGTTTTACATGGTGTCCTATTGGAGTATTACTGCTTTCTTTATAAGGGTTTTTTTAAAACTTCTAATCCAAACATTGAACATGGATGGCCATGCTGTCACCATTGCTCCAGGGCTCCTTATATGATGTTTGCTCCCACACTCACCTATAAAGATACAAGGAATCCTAAAGACACTATGTCATCAGGCTTCATCTCTGTGATTTGCTTCCAACAGCTGGAGTTTTGAGAAGGCCCCTTTTAAATTTAATCTTGGCCTACTGGGATCACTGACACCCAGATAACCCAGATGAACACACCCTGATAACTCAGATTACTACTACTCTTTTGATGTTTGATAGTTAAACTAATTAGAAGTATTTAAGTGATTAAGCAGTGTATTTTATTACATGAGTAATTTATTAAGTTGATTTGAAATAGTGGACTTGAAAAACAAAGATTTTAAACTAACTACTTAATCAAGGTTTTTAGTTTTTCCCAATTAACATAAATATTTTTTATACATCTAGAGGAAATCACATTTGAACCATGTTTTTTTATCCTATTTGATGTGCTGGGTTTTGTTAATTCTCTAGTTATAGTTCTGTATCTCTTTATTATGAAGCTATCAATCTGTTTTGTATACTTGTTGATCCAAGTTTAAAGATGTGAGGAGCCAAGCATAAGGCAGAAACCATCCCTGATAGAGACACCATTTCATTACCAGATGCACTCAAACAGGACCATTTTAAATTTACAGATCAGCCAAACAGGCACATCTGTGGAATTTGGGACAAAAAACAGAGTACTTAAAAGAATTTGGTTTAATGTGACAGGACTCTATAAATTATATTCTAGCCTAGAAGAAAAAGTCTAGTGAAGGAACAAATACTGAATAGAGTGACAGTCTTCAACAAAACATACACTAATAACAGCTGTGCATGCATATATAGAGTTAGAAGATGACTGAGTAGCATTTCAAAAATGTGGAAGGAAATGAAAGTCAGTATACTGTTTGTAGAACTTTCAGACCAATACAATAAGCCATATCTTCCTGGTATTAAGTCTGCTTCCTTCATGCTGTAAGAAGGCATTCTACCTCTAGTGGTGTCATGCTACTCAGAGGTATTTGTATCTCAGTACAAATTTTCATATATAAAACAAAACTAGTTTTACTATCACATGCAATTGGCATTTTAATGACTGGCACTGCTATAATGAGTACTTGTCAGGGAAAGTGATGCTGGAATATTGTGTGCAGTTTTGGTCTTCTATAACAAGGGTAGGCAACGTCGGTCCTGGAGTGCCACAGTATGTGCAGGTTTTTGTTCCAACCCAGTTCCTTAACGAGAACTCAATTATTGCTGATGAAGCACATATTGCTTAAGTGACATTTTAATGCTTCATTTTAGTGGTCTCGCTTGTTAAGGTTCTCCAACCTTAATTGCTTATTTCAATCTTAAACTGCTGCATTCAGTGTTTTAATTGCTCCTTATTAGCAATAAGATGTAAAACAGGGGTAGGCAATGTCGGTCCTGGTGAGCCGCAGTGGCTACAGGTTTTCATTCCAACCCAATTGCTTAATTAGAAACCAATCATTGCCAATCTCAGACCTTATTTAATTTTATGGCTTGTTAGTCTGTGCAATGTAAGGCTTTTATATCGTAGATTTTTTTCCTTTCCAAGGATATCATCCAAATGATTTGAAGCCTAAAACAGATCATTTTCAGTCTGTCACATTTTTCTATTAAGTGTTTTATTAAATCAAACTGTGCATGATGAACACACACAGATGTAATTGGAAAAAAGCTAGCTGGAGAACTGCTGGCTGCTTTGTCTTTTACATCTTATTGCTAATAAGGAGCAATTAAAACACTGAATGCAGCAGTTTAAGATTGAAATAAGCAATTAAGGTTGGAGAACCTTAACAAGCGAGACCACTAAAATGAAGCATTAAAATGTCACTTAAGCAATATGTGCTTCATCAGCAATAATTGAGTTCTCGTTAAGGAACTGGGTTGGAACAAAAACCTGCACATACTGTGGCACTCCAGGACCGACGTTGCCTACCCCTGTTCTATAACATATAGCAGTGTATAAAGTCCAGAGACTAGCTGTGAGCTTTTACAAAAGTTAAAAAAGAACTGAATCCATTCGCTTAAAGAGCTAACATGATGGAAATGTTGTAAAGTATGAAGGGAATTACTATGGCCGAAACAAGCTGTTGCTTTATCAGTAAATTTAAATCCTCAACAAGATCATGGAAGCACAAATGGAAACTGGTTAAGGGTAAATTTTGCACACATGTTTAATTTTTTTCTAAAGAGGAACACATTGCGAAGCTGTACAATAGCTAGTAGTGATGCTCCAATTGATAGGCTGAGTTTCACTACACAAGACTTGATCAGTAAATTGGCTGATCATAAAAAACAATTTTTTTCAGCATCTGCTTTTCTAATGGTTATGATAATTTAGTGCTCCTTTACACAAAGTATTGGAGTAGTTGAGCATTTTCTGCTGTATTCTTCAAGAAGAGTGCAATAAGACAGACATTATATATATAAGCTTGGAATTTTAGTCTTTACATTAAGAAAATGGAGGAATAAGCTGAGAAAAAAGAGTCAGAGGAGTTGTCCTGTGCAATTAGACAAACAGAAAGTAAAGCTACTCTAATAATTTCAAGCATTTTTGTTTTGTCCTTTAATTAAAATGGACACTGCTTGTCTGAATTTGCACATTGAGTGAGTTTGTGTTTAGTACGGCAGCTCACATTTTCAATAAGAAAAAGAAGAGATAAAGAAGAATTTGAAATTGCTGCTTAGTAAACAATAGGCTTGTTTGCTTAACAGCAAAATCTGTTTATTTAACTTGTACACTTTATAGGCACTTTAGCATTGTATTTTCTTGCAATCTTTTGAATATATAATAGATCTGCAGCTTTTTTAAAGGTTTGTACTGTGTTTATTATTTGTTTGCATGTGTCATACAGTTTATGTTTTGGTATGAAAGAAGTACTGCATAATTAAAATAGTAATCTATATTTATAATTATACATCAATAATTATACATATCGAGCTGGTATACTGGAAAACAAACAAACAAAAACAGTATAAATATAGTAAATGTATATTTTAACAATAAAATAAACTGTGGTGCAATCTAGGGTTGTCACAAAACCAAAAATTAAAACTTCGACATGCTACTAAGAAAAGCATTGAAATTCTATACCATTGTTGATACCTAGTCCAGTACATAATGTAATGCAATAAAAATATTATTTAAATAAATTGCAATTCTGTTTGAGTTAAAATCCTAACATTGATGAAAATAAGTAATAGAAATTTTGTCATTAATTGCAAGTACTTTAAGTTGTGCAATCTTTTCTAAAAGGTAAGAGTAGATTTCTCTAAACAATAAAAACTAAAGAAGTTTAAATCTGGTCAAAATTTTTTACATTAATGAAATCAAATAATGTTACTGAGGTAGTACGATGAAATGGTACAAATGTCATTAAATATTAATTGAGTAAGTATTGCAATCATTTGTAAACGGTATACATGAAACCATTAAACATTCATGTAAAAAAAACATTAATGTGGTCTCTTAAAAAAAAAAAACATGTTCAGAAAAGCAACTCACAAACAGACCTCTGACGTACTTGAAAGCTTTGCATAAATGTGTACAGTGCACATTATATTTTTGTGTGAAAACAAACTGTGATGTTTTTGTAACTACCAAAGTTTTTGCAAGAAAGACTAACTTGTAAACATGCTCTTCAGTGAGCTCTGACATTCTGAATACTCACCCTGTAGCCCAGTGTATGAGCACACGGAGGAGTAGCACCACTGTTTATGCATTTGAACACTGAAAAGATACAGCAACCTACATTATGTAGTAAATGTGATAAAATATAACTTTAAAATTGCAAAATAAAAAAATGTAACGCACTGTGGTAGCAGACTTTGCGGCAAAGGCTTAAAAATTGAGGGAGTGTTTGAGGCCTATAGTGCTAAAGAGTGTTAGTTCTGAAAGAACAGCACAGAGTAAAAAGTAACCTGTAGGTAAAAGTAATAGAAGAACCCTGTCTTAATATGTTTAATGTTTAACTGGCTGCAAAAAATGTTTTAACCTGCAGAAAAAAATAAACATCACATCCTTACTTCAAATGGAATAGTTTTTAGAATAGTAGATTTAGACCTCCTTATGTTATCGTAATTTAGAAATAAGGTACCTCTTAATTTTTCATATTAGCTCACTTGGAAATTGTACATACAGGCTTGCATGTATCTTGTGGTTTTCTAATAGCCACAAAGACAAGGTTTTTCCAGACACCACCGCAGTTGCAGCCTTTGCCAGTTAAGTGTGCGGATGAAGGCTCTGATGCTGCTAAAGCTGCCATGTTATTTACACTTGTGACTGAATGGAAAGGAGCGATATATATAACTCTCTAGAATATAAAAAAAATACTGGGACGAGACAAGACTTTTTTCCAGAGATTTTTTTCAAGTCCCTTGAGATGAGACTTTGGCCATGAGATTTTTTCAAGTCACACCCTCCTCTTAACCATATTCAATCACGCACACGAACTCTCACCTCTCATTCGTGTGAATGCTTTTGAAAGACACAGTTCTTGCTCTCTCGGCTCTTATAAATTCTTAAGTTTTTCTCAATTAAAGAAGATGTATTATGTCCAACTCTTAGTGAAGAATTTCATCACAAAGGGTTTTATCAACAGTAAAAATGAGTTCACGGGCAATCCTAGCACAGAGAAAGGATGAAGTCAAATGAATTAATGCTAAAAATGTCAATTGGTTACACGGCAAATTGGTTAAATGCGTATCAATAGACTATGCTGAAACAGTTGATGGTGATCGTGCGGAAAATTAAAACATCAACTTACATTATCCCGAAGAATATCTACAAGTGTTAACAATGTTCGGTATTCCTCCACATGAATTACTGTAGAAAGAAGGATGTATCCAAGAAAGGTAATATAGTACATCTTCAGTGAATAACATTAGACAACAAAGGAGATCTTGATATGCCATTCGTATTAAAACGCTAACAGTTTCCCGTTAGAATAGCTTTTGTAAAGACAATTAACAAATCTCAGAGCCGAACATTCAAAAAAGTTGTTTTATTTAATAGAGAGAAAAAAATTTAATTTAATCACGGGCAGTTATAAGTTGCATCGTCACAATGAAAGTCCAAAGACGGAATCAAAATTCAATTCGATATTGATGAAAATTTAATTAAAAAAATGTTTTACTGAAGTTTTACAGTAAAAGTGTAAGTTTAAAAAGTATATGCATGTTAATTTCAAAGCCAAACAGAACGAAATCGTATTACGCAAAGAATAACTCTAACGCAACATGAAACACAATTTATTTACAAATGATTAAATTTTGCGTTTTTTTAATATGGTTAATTACTCGATGCAATGTAAAATAGTTAGTTCTATTATGCATATGTAACAATTCCCATGAAAATAACAATCTGTTTAAATTGTACGTCCGCATCCCCATACACGAGCGATAGAACTGCAAAGAGGCTGGCGCATAGTGTTGGCGAGTGAAGCAAGCAGAGGGCAAAGCCCCCTAGTGTGTATATGTGTAATATATATATTGTGAGAAGCAGCCTGGACACAGACAGACGGACATCGTAAGTTCTCCCAACACACGTTTATTTACACTATTTACAAGGTTTAATTGTGCACAACCCAGTGCCTCCAGCACCAATCCCCCAAAGTCCAGGCCTTTCCTTCCAGTGCCTGCTTCCTTCAGGCTGCCTCCACTCCTCGCCCGACTCCAGTCACTGTCTGAAGGGAGGCGGCCCCTTTTATGCATCACCGGATGGCCTCCAGGTGCTCCCCGACACTCCTCCGCCGACTCTCCCCTGTGTAGCGGAAGTGCTAGTTGTGCACCAGGAAGGACTTCCGGTGTCCCCTTTCTTCTTCCCCCCAAGCACTTCTGGGTGTGGCGAAAGTGCTGAGGTCCAGAGCTCTCTAGGCACTGGGGCGCCCCCTGGCGGTGACCATGGGTCCCAACAGGGTTGGGCTTCCAAACCCTGCACCCGTGGCCCCCAACACAACCAGGGCAGTCGACCCCTCATGGTCTGGAGGAGGCGCAAGCCCTCCTCCGGTCCTCTTGGGCGTCCCGGCTGGGTACCACCCCCAGCGGTCTGCCACAATATATATATATATATATATATATATATATATATATCTATATATATATATATATATATATATATATCTGTTATAAAAAAAATCCTGGGAGGGAGACGAGACGTGATCTTTTTGGAAGACAATTTGATGTCCTGTGAGGCAACATTTAAAACAAGTTCATGGACATCTAACCAAGCAGTTGTTGGAATGCTTTTGGCTGACAGACATCATGTGCTCCTTTAAACAATGACAAGCAGAACACGCAGCTTGCCAGTAGCAGCAGCTGGAAGCCAGCAGGCGATCCGACCGCTTCTCCTTAGCATGTGTTCAGCCGCCACCTTCATAACACAAGCTGCGTTTTACGTCCTGTGAGAAAGATTTAACCACTCCCGGGGCCGGAAATAAAGGATAAGTATTGTTTTTACAAAAGTTTTAAAGTAACAATGAAAATAATGGATATTTAACAATTCCTGCGAAAATAACAATCTTTTTAAATTGTGTATCCGGTAAACCAAACCCGGGGGTGGGCGAGCGATATATAGATATATAAATAGATATACAGGCTCAGTCAAAATTATGTTAACACTAATGGTACTGCTATTTATATGCTTATATACAATTTTTGTGGATAATTTATGTGCCACATATGGTACATGTGTTGAACATGATGGCAAAGTCATTCCTTTAAATCATCTTGCACATATGAACTATGTTTTGTGAATAAATTGTTTCCGCCATTCAGATATTAACATAATTATTGGTTAACATATTGGGTGCAGTATAAAAGAGGCCGCCTCATTTCGTTCAGAGAGCCAGAGTCGGGAGGTCGAGGACAAAGCTTGTGTGGAGGAGTGGAGGCGGCAGAGAAGAGAAGTAAAGGAAGAGTAAAAGAGAGAGAGAAGGGACTGAGCAGTATTGCTGTTGTTGATGGTTGGTGATTTACTGTATGTGCTGGGAAGAAAAGAAGAATAAGAAAAATAAAAGTGTGTGCTTACACTTGCGTGTCTGTGTCGGATTTGGGGAGTGGTACGTCCCTGGCTTATCACTATATATATATATATATATATATATATATATATATACACAGTCATATGAAAAAGTTTGGGAACTCCTCTTAGCCTGCATAATAATTTACTCTACTTTCAACAAAAAAAAGATAACAGTGGTATGTCTTTCATTTCCTAGGAACATCTGAGTACTGGGGTGTTTTCCGAACAAACAATTTTTAGTGAAGCAGTATTTAGTTGTATGAAATAAAATCAAATGTGAAAAACTGGCTGTGCAACAATTTGGGTACCCTTGTAATTTTGCTGATTTGAATGCATGTAACTGCACAGTACTGATTACTTGCAACACCAAATTGGTTGGATTAGGTCGTTAAGCCTTGAACTTCATAGACAGGTGTGTCCAATCATGAGAAAAGGTATTTAAGGTGGTCAGTTGCAAATTGTGCTTCCCTTTGACTCAACTCTGAAGAGTGGCAGCATGGGATCCTCAAAGCAACTCTCAAAAGATCTGAAAACAAAGATTGTTTAGTATCATGGTTTAGGGGAAGGCTACAAAAAGCTATCTCAGAGGTTTAAACTGTCAGTTTCAACTGTAAGGAATGGAATCAGGAAATGGAAGGCCACAGGCACAGTTGCTGTTAAACCCAGGTCTGACAGGAGCGGCATATGCTCAGGATTTTGAGAATGGTTACAGACAGCCCACAGATCACCTCCAAAGACCTGCAAGAACATCTTGATGCAGATGGTGTATCTGTACAGCGTTCTACAATTCAGCACAGTTTGCACAAAGAACATCTGCATGGCAGGGTGATGAGAAAGAAGCCCTTTCTGCACTCGCTCCACAAACAATCTCTTGTTGTATGCAAATGCTCATTTAGACAAGCCAGATTCACTTTGGAACAAAGTGCTTTGGACTGATGAGACAAAAATTGAGTTATTTGGTCATAACAAAAAGCACTTTATATGGCGAAGAACAACACCGCATTCCAAGAAGAACACCTGCTACCTACTGTCAAGTTTGGTGGAGGTTCCATCATGCTGTGTGGCTAGTTCAGGGACTGGGGCCCTTGCTAAAGTCGAGGGTCGGATGAATTCAACCCAATATCAACAAATTCTTCAGGATAATGTTCAAGCATCAGTCTCAAAGTTGAAGTTACGCAAGGTTTGGGTAGTCCAACAAGACAATGACCCAAAACACAGTTCGAAATCTACAAAGGCATTTTTCTGGAATGGCCGTCACAGTCCCCTGACTTGAATACCATCGAAAATCTATGGGATGATTTGAAGCAGGATGTCCATGCTTGGCAGCCATCAAATTTAACTGAAATGGAGAGATTTTGTATGGAAGAATGGTCAAAAATACCTCCATCCAGAATCCAGACACTCATCAAAGGCTATAGGAGGCGTTTAGAGGCTGTTATATTTGCAAAAGGAGGCTCAACTAAGTATTGATGTAATATCTCAGTTGGGGTGCCCAAATTTATGCATCTGTCTAATTTTGTTATGATGCATATTGCATATTTTCTGTTAATCCAATAAACTTAATGTCACTGCTGAAATACTACTGTTTCCACAAGGCATGTTATATACTGTATTAAAAGGAAGTTGCTACTTTGAAAGCTCGGCCAATGATAAACAAAAATCCAAACAAGTAAGAGGGGATCCCAAACTTTTTCATATGACTTTATATATACTCAAAATTAATTTTAAATAAGTACATTACAAACTAAATTAAACAATACAACAGCATATACAACCCCAAATCAGAAAAAGTTGGGACAGTGTGGAAAATGTGAATAAAAAAAGAAAAAAGCAAGTTATAAATTCTCCTCAAATTTTATTTCATTGCAGACAGTATGAGCACAAAATAATTCATGTTTTTTTTTGTCAACATCATTTGATTTGTAAATAAATATCCATTCTTGCCATTCAGGCTTGCAACACATTTCAAAAAAAGTTGGGACAGTACAGCATTTACCACTTTGTACAGTTCCCCTGTCTTTTAACAACAATTAAAAGACGTTTAGGCATTGAAGAAATCAAATGACTAAGTGTTGCAGGTGTTAGTTTGTCCCATTCTTCCTGCAAACAACGTTTTAGGTGCGCAACAGTACGGGGTCTTCGTTGACGCATTTTTCGTTTCAAAATGCGCCAAACATTCTCTATAGGAGACAAATCAGGGCTGCAGGCAGGCCAGTCAAGCATCCGCACCCTCTTCTTACGCAGCCATGCCTTTGTTATGCGCGCAGTATGTGGATTGGCATTGTCTTGCTGAAATGAGCATGGGCGTCCCTGGAAAAGACGTTGTCTTGAAGGCAGCATTTGTTCCTCCAAAACTGAGATATACTTCTCAGCATTGATGGTGCCATCGCAGAAGTGCAAGTTACCTTTGCCGAAGGCACTGACACAACCCCATACCATGACAGACCCTGGCTTTTGGACTTGTATCTGGTAACAGTCTGGATGGTCCTTTTCCTCTTTGGTCCGCAGCACACGGCGTCCATTTCTTCCAAAAAAGATCTGAAAAACCGATTCGTCTGACCACAATACACGTTTCCACTGCACAATGGACCATCCCAGATGCCTCCGAGCCCAGAGAAGTCGACGGCACTTCTGGACACTATTTATGTAGGGCTTCCTTTTGGCACAGTACAGTTTTAGCTGGCATTTCCTAATGTAACTATGTACTGTAGTGCTTGAGAGTGACTTCCTGAAGTAGTCCTGAGCCCACGCAGTTATATCATTTATTGATGAATGACGGTTTTTAATGCAGTGCCGTCTGAGGGCTCGGAGATCACGGCCATTCAGTTTAGGCTTGCGCCCTTGGCCTTTGCGCACGGTAATTTCTCCAGATTCCCTGATTCTTTTCACTATGTTATGCACTGTAGAGGGAGAAATGCCCAAATCACTTCCTATCTGTCTTTGAGAAACGTTTTTCTTCATCATTTCAAAGATTTTTGCCCACACTTGGTGGCAAACTGGCGATCCTCTGCCCATCTTTGCTCCTAAAGGAGTAGGCCTTTCGTCGATGCTGCTTTTGTACCGAATCATGATTGCAATCACCTGTTAACATCAGCAGTTTCAAATCACATCATTATTTAGTTATTATACCTCATTACTACCCCTTAATTGCCCCCATCCCAACTTTTTTTGGAATGTGTTGCAAGCCTGAATGGCAAGAATGGATATTTATTTACAAATCAAATGATGTTGACAAAAAAAACATGAATTATTTTGTGTTCATACTGTCTGCAATGAAATAAAATTTGAGGAGAATTTATAACTTGCTTTTTTCTTTTTTTATTCACATTTTCCACACTGTCCCAACTTTTTCTGATTTGGGGTTGTAATTAAAAAGAAGAATTTTGTTTTCTTTAATGCTATATGTGTTACAGATAAATATTTTCCCTACATATTTTATTAGTAAAAAAACTTTGCATTTTAAGGGAATTTTGTTTATTTTAGTAATTTTATGGTCACTGAACAGTAAGCCTACAGAATTTCATTTTGTTAATAAAACATGAACAATTAACACCTATGGTCTATAGTTTAATTATTAAAAGACCAAAGTTAACACTTTAATGTAGAACATAAGGCTTCCCTATATCTGGTTTTACAGGAGCTTAGTGTAAAGGTTGTTTGAAAAGATAAAGAAAAAACTCATTAGCATTGGGATAGGACAGTCCAGTAAACAGGATATTGATTATCAGTATTGCCTCTGAAAAAATCTGTATCCCTAACTCATTGTCTTTGTAGTAACTTTAGGTGCCAAGCAAATACTAAAACACTAATTTTCAATAAATACATTTTTATTGTGAACTGAGAAATGAAAACATAAGTGAAAATCTAAAGATAGCAAACATATGGAATCCATTTAATTATTTGATTGTGGGAGTCCTTTAAGCCTAGCTGCTGGCTAACCAAAGAATGTTGGCAAAGTTATTTCAGTTCTTAAAATGTGTCAGATTTGTCTCAAAAAGTGGTAATCATTGTCAGTTTTGTTAAGTACAATGAGCAAATGTTTCTTTGTGACTTTTTAGGTTTAACATCATTATGTTTTATTTTAAGAAGTTTGCTTTGCATATCTAAAAATATAACACTCAATTAAAGGACAAATTTAAATAAGCATGCATTGGTCAGAAAATAAATAAAAAACATTCATGTCACTGTTGGCAAGACTGAAAGGGCCTTAAATTACTGATATGAAATACATTTTAGTAAGCATTTTATTTTTAGTAAGCATATCGAATATATTGTATCTCCTGGTATAATGTTTTGTTGACCGGCTCGTACATCATAATTGTGTTGTATCAAGTGGTCAGGCTTTTGGAGCAGGTAACAAATGTGGTTTAAATAAAGTGGTAGAGAAAAGAGTCAGGAGTAGAAATGCAGTTTCATTTCATGTATAGGAAGGGAACAACGAATGTGTTATTGTTCTCATTCGATAGCAGGAAAAGCGTAATATGAAGGGCAGGAAGTTGCATTATACATTTGTAGATCTGGAGAAGATGTCTGTTTGACAGTGTTATGAGAAGTTGTGAGTGTGTATGTGGTAAGTTACACTATTGTGACTGTGTTTATACCTGGATGTGCAAAGAGTGTGTGTGACTATTTGCAAATTTTACTTTGAATTTAAATAGTGTTACGTGGTGGCACTTACCTTGAGTGCTGGAAGGTGGTGCCAAAAGAACTCTGGTAGAGAGAAACAGCAAAGCACATGTGTGATTGTGCACTGGCATGGTGGTTCAGTGGGTGTGAGTGGTGGAGTGCTGTGCTACTTGACCAGTTTGGGACAAAAGGAGGCATCCTGGCGTGAGATACCAAGCCGTGAGGGAAAGAAAAAAAAAGTAGGGAAGTTTTTTGGTAAATTAAAAGGACCAGAGAGATCAAAGTGAGGGTAGTTGAGACTTGGAGGAGCTGTAGCTGTTCACATTGTGACAGTGCGGGTTGGCTCCACACTCCCTCTTCATTTTTGGGAGCCTCTTGAACCTGAAACGGTCGATAGTCATGACTGAGGTGAGCTGAGCAGATGAGGACAAACAAACCAAGCAAGGAGATGGTGGAAAAGTGCTAAAGTGCTTTTATTAAAAAAACTCAATCAAAGTGTTCAAAACAGTGCAGTGCTCTAAACATTCTCAATCTCTATATATAATCTTCATTTGGATCTTGATCTTTGTTTGTCCACGAATGAATTAGAAGAAGAAGCACTAGATGGAAGTAGAGAGACAGCTAAAACATAGGCATTGCATTAAGAATCTCCTCCAGGCTTATACTACTGAAGACTGTAGTACTCCAGTCACACCTCAAAACACAGACATTCAAACTAAACAAATTGTTGTGCTTTAAATTAACTAATCTTTTCTTTATATATAATCTTCATTTGGATCTTGATCTTTGTTTGTCCGCGAATTCCACGCATGCGTAGACCACCTTCCAGTTTAGTACGTTGTTGTTACTCACGGATGTCAACAATGTGCCGGAATAACGAAAGGGGTGGTGGACAGTGTTACGCTGGTTAGCTTCTGAGGCCTGGTTAGAGAATGAGATTGCCAAAGATAAAAGGTACATGCCTACGTAACATATGAATGAAAGAAAGACAGTGGGTAAAATGAATGACAACGTAACAGCACGTTCCGGACATTATTATTGTTACGTTGTAGTCGGCGAGTGCTGCGCGTCTCACAGTTGTACCCTGGCTTCCTCACATGTCAGTGAAGTGATCCCTATTTATGCTTTAAAGAGCCTGGATACCTATGTGTCCCCCTTTTATAACCATTGCTCCGTGTATATTGCCTTACTCTTTGGATTGCCACAAAGCAACCTGCGAGATTGGAGAAAAGTTGAGAAGAGATTGTGAGAGGAAACGACAGCATCGCGAAAACGAGACGGACTGTGAACGGAGAGAAGCAGAAATGCTCCTACACCACCACATAATTACTATTCGGACAGTGATTCTGAGTAGGCCGTTCCTATTGAATCAATGTCCAAGGGTTTTCTTTTGTAATTTTGTTTCCCTTATAAAAAATCATAATGCTGTGCGACGGAGGGCCCAGTTCACGACTTGCAGCCGCGTTTAAACAGGGAGCCCTTTACAGACAACTTTAACACGCGCAACGTAGTTGGGCGCACATGGCTAGTCTTTATATATAATCTTCATTTGGATCTTGATCTTTGTTTGTCCGCGAAATCACTGCCTTGTGTGGTGTTCCTGCTGTGTTCAGTAGAGGGCAGTAGTGATGGAGGAGGAGAGGAAGTGAGGGGGAGGATCGTTGGATGAGATTGGAGTGTGGTGATTAAAGAGGATTGAACTAAAGGAGACTATGTGCTGTTTGTACTGGCTGAATACACAACACCTTGGTTGTTACTTTTGTTTACAAACACTGTCGATAGCACTCTTTGTGTTTAGATCTGGCGTCGACACCTGCTTTATTGTCAAGACTGTGGTTTTTTGTGTTTCTATCGACCGTCGTTGGCAGCACTTCATCCAAATCGAATGTTCACCCACTTCTTGGAGTCGGCAGTCAGAGTATATAAGTCGGGCACACTTCTGTGATTTTCCATCAGTTGGCGTTTGGACTTCAAGAAAGAAGCATTGGTTCTTCCTTACTCTTTGGATTGCCACAAAGCAACCTGCAAGATTGGAGAAAGGTTGAGAAGAGATCGTGAGAGGAAACAACAGCGTCATGAAAACGAGACGGACTGTGAATGGAGAGAAGCAGAAATGCTTCTCCACCACCACATAATTACTATTCGGACAGTGATTCCGAGTAGGCTGTTCCTATTGAATCAATGTCCAAGGGTTTTGTTTTGTAATTTTGTTTCCCTTATTAAAAATCATAATGCTGTGCGACGAAGGGCCCAGTTCACGACTTGCAGCCGCGTTTAAACAGGGAGCCCTTCACAGACAACTTTAACACGCGCAACGTAGTTGAGCGCACATGGCTAGTAAATAAATAATCTAATAATCCAATTAAAATGTAAAGGTGCTGGTAGAGGTTAAAATTCAATAAATAGAAAATCATTAAAAATGAGGTTAAAAAACACAGTGCAGGAAACTCATTTAAAACCACAAACCCTGGTGCCTTCCTTTAAAACTGATGCCTCTCTGGCCTATCCTGTTCGGATCTTGCAGCCCAGAGAGACATTACCAGCCGGTGCAGACACCCATCTCATCTGGCCCATGTCCTCGTCACCAGTCCCACGGCGTTTATGGGGAACCACTGAGCCCTGCTCTACCTGAACCTGTACTAACCCCTACTCTCTCTTCTGTTTCCTTTTCCGGTGTCCTATTGGTGGTGGCTTGTGCCACCACCATCTACCCAAAGCACCATGATGTTCCAACAATGATGGACGGATTAAAAGCCAGAAGTCTGTATAACCATCAGCATCAAGTGACTCCGTGAGAACCCTAACTACAAAGAGGACTATTTCATTTATGTTAGGTAGAATGCCCAAAGGGGACTGGGCGGTCTCGTGGCCTGGAACCCCTACAGATTTTATTTTTTTCTCCAGCCTTCTGGAGTTTTTTTTTTGTTTTTTCTGTCCACCCTGGCCATCGGACCTTACTCCTTTTTATGTTAAATAAGGTTGTCTTATTTTAATTTCTTATTTGTCTTTTATTCTTCTTTTCTTCATTATGTAAAGCACTTTGAGCTACTTTTTGTATGAAAATGTGCTATATAAATAAATGTTGTTGTTGTTGAACCGCTGCCAATCCTGGCTCTACCTGGCCTGGGCACTCTGTACTTTTACTGCTGGCATTGGCTCCACCTGGCGAGAGCAACACCAGTGCGCAATGGTCGCTCCTGCTCCCAAAGTGCTCAACAGGAGTGACCCACAGCTCCCTCTTGAGCGATAGCCACACACTCCTCCTTGGGGTTGTACTCCCATCCATCTGCTTCCATTCTCTACACCAGTTTGCTTTCTTTCTCTTTCCTGCCTGCTTCTTCTCCTATCCTTTAACCTCCGCTCTATTCATCTCTTTTTTTTGCTTTTTCTTTTCTGTTGATCTTGCACTCCCCTTTTTATATGCTGGGGATCACTTACAGGTCCGATTGCCTGATTACCACCCCAGGCTGATACTGTCAATTAGACCACCTGCACGTGCCAACAAGGCAATGCACGGTAAGCTGACTGCCTCGCACCAACCCAGAGATGAGGTATATTCACAGCAGATCACTCACACCTGCTCCACTCCTCAGCACAAGCACAACCAAATATTTATTTATTAAAATGGCCACTTTTTCAGAGCCACAGACTTGCTATACCACACACATAAACACTTGAGATTTGGCACAGGCACAGACTTACTGTATAGGCTTGCTTCTGGATTACGACACGTAGAACAGACTATGTAGGGGTGCGCCTGGTAATTGTAGGGAGCAGAATAATGCATTTGTTGGGATTGGTGTAAGGTATCCTGAGGGCATATATGAAGGGAAAGATGGATGTTGGAGGTCATCTTTATTTTGCAGTTTAGCCTTTCATTAGTAGAGGATGCACTGTGGTACTTCTGAGTATCCTGACCAAAGAGAAGATGAAGTGTACTTACTCTTATTTATACCCTAGAGCATGGAGAAGTGGGTATAAATGTGATGAGCTGAACATTTGTCTTACTTGATGGTTTTTCTTTTTTAAAGCAGTCTAAAAGAAGGTGAACGGGACAAGAACTGGGACTTTTGATGAATTTTTATTTTTGACTCCGAAAGTTCTTCATGATCTCTTCGAACAGCCAGGAAGAAGGAACAGGACTAGAGTAGGGTTGCGTTGTATACTGACATTGAAAAAGTACAGAAAAACCCAATTTTTAAAACAGTACGGTACCAGTAGTTTGGTAATTTTGGTACCAGAAGTAAGCAGTAATTTTTAAAGAACTTATGCTGAACTCTTCGCTCTTCCACTCTCCCAACATACTGTAGAGTGTACGGGGGTCAAATCTCACAACCCCCTTCTCCTTTCAGTGCACTAGAGAATGCAAAGAAGAATTGCTGCTGGTAGCAAGGTGCATAGGCATGCTGTACACTCCGTAGGAGCAATTCCCCTAAACCACCCCCACCTCTTCAACATGCTTTAGACTCTGCGGTGGACAACCCACTGCTCCTCCAACCCCCCACACCCCACTCCATCCCCTAACAGCATCCCAGCTGTTTGACATGCTGGAAACTCTTTGTGGCATGGCCAATTGCAACACAATCGAGAATTCAAATTGAGACCATAGCTTTTAGCAAGGCAGGGATTTTAGCATCAAACCAGCACTAGACGAGAGTAGATGAGATTTTGTCTGGTTTTGAAAACTTTTCTTTTTATTTCATTATATTTATTCATACACATAAACTGTGAATAGATGGACATATTATTGTGATTTAATTTTTTTTACTTCACTGAATGAACTTCAACTTTTAATAAGCATTGCTATTTTGATATTCCTTTGTTTTAGTAAAGGTCTGTTTATTTTTGCACCATCTTGCCTGTGTCTCTCTCAACTCATCCTGATTTGTCCTCTGTACTACTCAATGCACGATTTTTAAACTGTTGCAAGGTTACATAGTTGGGTACAGGGCATCATGTGACATTGAGAAAAAGGTGAGAACAAATGTTTAGTGTCTGTGGTTTTGCCATTGTATAAGGAAGCACAAATGGTAGTCAGAAAGTGAATGCTGATAGTGAGAGTTTCGTGGTGAAGGTTGAGTTGCATCAATGCTTCTTTCTGAGTCTATTTTTTTCATGACAGTGATGAAGGTGGTGAGCGTAGAATTGCATACATGATTGCCATGGGAACTCTTATTTGCCATTGATCTTGTTTGTATAAAGTCTTTGCAAGGGATGCAAAATGCTAGTAAAAGTAAGTATAAATATAAATATTGGCAATGGAGTTGTTTTGGAGATAGTAGGCAAGTTCAGCTAAATGGGGGACATGTTACGTTCAGATGGAGGTGCAGTGATAGCCAGGGTAAGAGATGTGTGGAAGAAATTCTGGGATCTGTCCCATGTTCTCACTTATAAAATGTGTCTCTCTGCCTTTGAAAGGAGATATTTATGAAGGCTGTGTGAGAAGTATAGTATTCTCTGTGGATGTGTCCATTAACCCTTTAACCGCCAACTCCCTAAATATTCCCCACGCCGGACGAAATCTGAACAATTTTCATTTTTTTACTTTTTTACATTTTTTCAAGCAGTATTTACCACTAAATGTTGTGCAAGTTCTAGAAATGGGCAAACACGTAATAAAACACAAAAATGTACATTTTCTCTATAAATGTAACCTGAATTCTCAGCTAAGCAAAACATCTTGATACCAAACCGTGCCCTTTTCAATGGTAGATACTATCGAAACTGTAAGCGGCCCTTCCACAACAATAAACTTTCATCAACTGCAACTGACTAGCCTGGTACGTACGTAGGGCAACTGAAATGTTTCAAATAAATGGTCAATCAAAGGACGTAGCTTGAACAAGCGGTCACGGTTTGGATCTTTCTTATCTGGCTCATTGCTGTTGTCATTCAAATGAAAGAATTTCAGCAGCAAAGAGAATCGGTTACGTTTCATGATAGCTGCAAAAATTGGTGTTGCATACATAGGATCTGTAGACCAGTACATCTCAATATCTGGTTTTCTGATTATTCCCATCAACATCAAAATCCCAATGAATTTTTTCATTTCGTTTTCATCAGTGTCTACCCAAGCATGAACACGGGAATGTGGAGGTAAATTGGGATTTTTCTCAATAAACTGTGCTGCATACAGATTTGTTTGATGAACAAAATGTCTGATCAAGTCAGGTGACACAAACAGCTCATAAAACTGCTCAGCAGTGTAATTGTTTACATTAACAGTAAATCCACATGTTGCCTCAAACGGATGCAGAAATGGTAGTTCGCCACGGGCAGCAGTCCAGTTGAGATGTTGGGGATACACCCACTCATCGCCATCATCCGATACGTCATCATTCACAGTATCATGCAGCGCACGTTGCTGATCATCATTGTCACTAAAATCTTCTTCAGAACTGCTAAAATCGTGATCAGAATTATTGTCCAAAATCGCCTGCAAAACCTCACTTGAAGTCAGTTTACGTTTTGCCATATTCACAGCTTTCACTTCCGAATCACAAAGTAAACAATGGTTATCACATGACCAGCAAAGAAAAATTTTCCGGCCAATACAACCACAGAGTTGTCGAAATACAATGTAGTAATAATACTAGTGCTGGGCGGTATAATGGTTCATGCCGAAAAACGTTTTTTATTTTTTTAATGATATGGATTTTTCTTATACCGCAACACCGGTTTAAATTGCCTAAACGACGTTCGGAACGTGGCGCAGCGGGAAACTGTTCACGTGGGGACCTTTTTCACTGCTACACCGCTAAACACAGATTTGTTGCACTAGGGCTCTTTTTCACTGCAACACCACCAAATAGTGGGCGGTAGCATAGGTATGCCACGCGGTGAAAATGGACAGAGAGTATTCTGAAACTGAAGCTGACGATAAAGTTAAACATAATGACACAGAAGAAGTTTTGCCGAAAAAAAAGGAATCACGTCCGATTCCTGGAGATACTTTGGTTTTAAAAGGTCAGATGTGTAAATACTGTTTCTATACTACTGGATAACACTGCAAGCCAAGTTGTACTTGTTTTTGTACTTGCTAGTGTATGTTTTGCTTGTATTGATCCTGCGATGTGCTGGCGACTCGTTCAGAAATGGGTGCAACTCTGAATTGATGGCATAATTAAACATGTATAACGAAGATATTTTTAAAGTTCTGAACACTCCGTCGGCTAAGTTAATAACTAGTTTTAATTTCACAAAGACGTTTATCTGTGCGGTGATTGCTGCAGGCGCCTGCTGTTAGTGCGGAGGAAGTCAGTTTAAGAAGCGTAGTGATTAACGACTGGGTCGGGGAACACTTAACACAAAGTATTTGATGTGCTGCATTAACTTGTGACGGGGTTTGAGAAAATCTAGTAAATTAAACATTGATTTTAGGATGAAGTTTAGTTTACAACATTCTACTTTAATTATAAAATAAACTATGAGAATAAAGTGGAAATGTCGACTTTAATCTTGACATAGTCAACATGTTGAATTTATTCTTGACATATAGTTTGTTTTTTTCTTCCGTGTCCATATTTTTTGTTCTTCACAGTGGCCCTAATGCGCTTCCATAGGGCTATACCACAAACAGCATTATAAATGCAAGTTGCAGTTTTTATTATTTATGTATGTAGCTTAGCTTGAAGTAAGGTCCATATTAATGCAGTTTGCCTAAATGATGGTACAGTTGGTAAGATGTCATCACCAAGTTGCACTTGTTTTATTTTATTTTAATTTGGTGAATACTGTGTAATGCACCTGGGCTTGAAGCCTTGAAGTAATGGTGCAGCTATCAGTAATACTATTATGTATTTTATTGTTGTTATTTATTAGTTTAAATATTATGCATAATGATGGTAAAATTGTTTAAAATGTCACTTAAACGTGTCAGTGGACAGAGATTGTTAACATTAACAGAAAGTGTAGTTGGTTTACAAAAAATATTTACTATTTATTCCTTTTCTAAGACGTGTTCAGTGCAATCCAACTTTTGACAAACACCTCTGGATATTTTACTAAGTCTAAATGCCTCTTTGGATGGTTGAAAGTATGTTGTCAAAATCATAGTTTAAGCTTTTGCAAAATTTGTACAATTAAAGGTTCTATATTTTGACTGCATCTGTCATGCAATGTGATTCCTTCTCTTTAGTGCCACCCCCTTGAAAACTATCACTTTATGGGGCCATGCAAACCTGGATTAATACTTGTGTGCACATTAAAATGTCTTTTTGTACGATGTACAATTCCCATAACAGTCTAATAAGTTATTCTTAGCCAGTCTACTGCAGTAATTGCAGTGGAACATGTGGTTAACATCCACTCGTGCATGTGGAAAAAAATACCGTCTAATACCGTGAAACCGGCAGAATTTAGAAAAATACCGTGATATAGAATTTTGGTCATACCGCCCACCTCTAAATAATACCCACGCCAAACCGTCAGTTATACTACGCGCCAGGCATTCACATAACCATAGGCAAATGTGCCAGATAATTCCGGCAGTATGGCATCAGCAATAACGCTACGATGCCAGATATATCCGGCACAGGGTGGTTAAGAGGTTAAAGGTAGATGATGATGCAAAGCTGGATCGAATGGAAATAAGAATGAGCAGGTAGATGTGCAAATTTGTTACATAGTGAGAGAAAGATGAATGCTCATATAAGCGTAAGATTTGCTGTGTAAGGGATAGGTGTTGTGCTAAGTAGAAATAGATAAAGGCGGTTTGGGCATGTGGAGTGAAAGGCAGTTAAGAACTTTGGTAAAGAATTACAACAAAATTAATGATATGTGATAAGTGGTCCATGGCATAGAGCAGGTTTTTAATAAATAATTGTGTGTGTGTGTGTGTGTGTGTGTGCAAGCAGACTTCGCTACTTGATTGACTGGGGTACTTGGCTGATCACACCGCATACACGTGCAGAGGTGGGTGGATCAGTCAGGCACCTCAGTTGTGCCTCAGAGGGAGTGGCGTGTCGCACCTGCACCCAGTTGCACAGGAGAGGTAAAAAGTATCAAGCATGGAAGAAAGGGGAGCAGAAAATATGAAGAAAATAGAACGCTACAGAGGGAAAGGAGAGAACAGAAGGAGTGAATGGAGGATAAAATGAGAAGAATAGAGGAACAGAGACAGAGAGAGAGAACAGCCGTGCTGAAAGGAGTGAGAGGCAGGTGTTAGTGTGTAAGCTTCAGGGTTGCGTCAGCCGGAAGATGAGAAAGGGGCGCTCCCACTGAGTGATTTCCTGGCAGTAGGATCAGCCTGATATGCAGTGTCTCCCACATACAATGAGAAACTGGTGGTGGAAGACGAGTGAGGTTTGGCACAGTGCACCCTGGTTGCTGCAAACATGATGAGTGGGACCTGATCTCGGACATGATGGTTGACTGCACCTATCAGATTTTAGACATTGAATTGGGGCTCATATTTATTATGATCTGTCTCTGGATTTTAACCTTGTTGTTTTTATTGAATTATTTATTTGGACTATTTTTTATTTATTTATTTTTTAATTTTAATTGATTTTATTGAAATCACATAACATTCTATACAAATAGATCAATTTTACAAGAATAGGATTGAAGACTAATCAACCCCCATCCCTGATACCCATAACAATGATGTATTTCCCTTCAGGATCAGATAAAACATCTGATCCTACAAATGAGACTGTTCTATGTATGAGAATTCCCACACCTGTAGTTTTTTTTGTAAAGCTGGAATGGAACATTTGGCCAGTCCAGTCTTTTTGCAGCTGGAACTGATCCTTGCTTAATAAATGGGTCTCCTATAAAAATACTATTTTAGCATTTAGACCTGTTAGGTGAGAGAATACTTTCTCTTTAATTCGTGATTCAGACCTTTAACATTCCAGCTCACAAAATTAACTGTCCCGTCTTGGAGACATTGATTCTGAATTTTTGATGTCATTTTTTAGTCTTCACCAAAAGTGAGACAGCTTTGACCATAATTTCAAATTTTCCCATGGATTATTGCCATGCAGTCTGTTGTAACATTGGTAATTATAATTATAAGGATTAAAAAAATAGATTAGAGATGGCTTGCTCTCTTTCTCCCCCTCCCTGGTCCCCCCACCCCGCTTTGACTCCACACGTGAGGCTGAACCACACTTCACAAAGTCCCAGTCCTCTGACATACCTAGAGACAGAGCACATCCAAAACTAAACAAGCCCCCAGCAGCGGTGTATGTGAATTAAAATAGAGATATCTATTGCCAATATAGTCTAAATACTATAAGCATAACAAAAAAAAAAGAAAGAAAATCTTCAACATTCTTGAAATGTTAAGATAGTAAACCCATGGAATGGTGTTAAACAGTCTTCCTTTAGAATAGTAAAAATAAAAAAAAAGGAAAGGGTTACTAATTTAATTTCTTCCACACAAAAATACATAAACATGTATAACTGTACTTAAAATAAAAACAGATAGTGACCGAGAAGGGAAAACAATGTATAATTACGGTACCAGTGTCATTGCAAGCGGATCAGACAGCCGGTGATATCTTCTTTACGATGCCATGACAGGGTGCGACTCACGGTCTTATTTCAGGAAAGTGTCGGGAGCAGCTTTCTTAACTCTTTATCTGCTTCCTTTCTACTGGTTAATATGTAATGTTTGCCTTGAATCTCCACTTTCAGTTTGGCAGGATACAAGAGGCTGTATCTGATATTGGCTTCTCGTAAGCGCTGTTTAATATTATAAAATAATGCACACTTAGCAGCTGTTGAGGGTGAGAAGTCAGGGAAAATACAAATTAGGTTATTTTCAAACATAATCCCTTGTTTCTGTCTGAGAAGTGACATTACATTTAACTTAGATTGTAACT
This sequence comes from Erpetoichthys calabaricus, assembly GCF_900747795.2. Classification (NCBI taxonomy): domain Eukaryota; kingdom Metazoa; phylum Chordata; class Cladistia; order Polypteriformes; family Polypteridae; genus Erpetoichthys; species Erpetoichthys calabaricus. The sequence continues at coordinate 132,807,861 of NC_041400.2, read as the reverse complement.
TCTCGAAGCACACAATAAAAGTCCTATTCTTAGAATTGTTCGATCCCCGTATGTGATAAGCTGCAGCTATCTCGGTGTCTGATTTAAAGTCCTCTCCAATTATTTTGCAGAATAGTTTAGCTACGAATTTCACTGGGTTTGGACTTTCGTGATTCTCAGGTAGACCTTCAATTCTAATATTATTCCTTCTGTATCCATCTTCCAGAGCAGCAAGTCTGTCTCCGAGTTTTTTGCATTCGGAATTCGCGGCTGTTGCTCTCCCATCAGCGGTGGATGCTAAATGTTCGGTTGTTTCAATTCGAGTCGTGAATGTCAGCTTAACATCCTCCAGCTGATTGGCAAATGTGCTCAGTTTAGACGTATTTTCCTGAATGTGCTCCTCAATTTTTTCCAGCATACATTTAAAGGCCGCCTCAAAGCGATTATATACACGTTTCTCCGAGTCTTTATTATCCTGCCGCAGCTCTTGCAGTTCCCGCTGCAGCTTCTCACTTGTCTTCTCGCTTATCCTCTCGTTTGTCTTGAGCATACTATTTATTTCTTTCTTTATATCATTCTTTATCTCTTGCTTGAGCTCAGCGATCATCACCTTCAGTTCGGACAGATCATTTCTGCTCTCGTGCACCGTAGGTAAAGTGGCAGGCTCTATTACAACCAATGTTTCCGGCTCGCGAGGAGTAGGTGAAAGCGCGGACTGCAAGGCCTTTTCCAGTTTCAAGTGATCTTCTCCAATTAGGAAGCTATCGTGACCTGCGTCACTTAGGCATTCGCTCCCATTGTCGCTCTCAACTGGAGACAATGCAGCGGACCGTGATCCAGAGGAGTCTGGGCTTTCGCCTGTCTGTTCCAGGTCAGTCTCTAATAGGCTGTACCTTGAACTTGAACTTCGACTAGCCTGCCTAGGCTTGGATGAAACTTTAGGTTTCTTTTCTATTTCTTTCTGACCTCCTTTCTTGCTGACCATGTTTATACAGTATATGCTTGCATATACTGTAATAGAACCCTCGGGTTGGATAAATACAGGATACCTCGGAAAAATAAGAAATATTAACACCACTGCTAACGGAGCTCAGCTTCAGACATCCATCTCCTGCAACGGACTATTTTTAACCTTTACTTTCTCTGTTGACTTTTTATGGATTATTTATGTGATGAAGATTAGAAGCACTGCAATGTGGAACACTGTTAGTTTGATTTGTATTTAATAAAAGCACTAAGTCACTTTTGCACCTACCTATTGGCTAGATGCATGTGTCCTCATTTGCCTGGCTCATCTCAGTATGTCTTTGTCGCCACTTAAGTTTTAGGTATATGTTCTGTATTTAGAATCTTTATGGCTTGTGCTGTATATTTTTACTTCTGTTTGATTTTGACACTTCCATTACCTTTTCTGAGTTTCTTGATTTGTTGAGCACTCTAAACCATTTCATAAAATTTTAATTGTAGTATACTATATATTTTTTGTAGTATGTCATTGACAACTATTTGTACACCTTTTAGAAGTTCTAAATTTTGTTTTTCAATGGAAATAGTTACTCAAAATGAAATGTTGTATTATGTTTCATCTTTAAATTTAATGCCATAATTTTTAACAAACGTTTTATGAGTATAGTGAAAAACCATTAAAATGCAATAGTCAGATGCTAAATCTGTTTTTTTCACCTGTATTATTATCATTCTTTATCAGTATGCTGCTGCTGAAGAATGTGAATTTCCCATTGGGATTAATAAAGTATCTATCTATCTATCTATCTATCTATCTATCTATCTATCTATCTATCTATCTATCTATCTATCTATCTATCTATCTATCTATCTATCTATCTATCTATCTATCTATCTATCTATCTATCTATCTATCTATCTATCTATCTATCTATCTATCTATCTATCTATCTAAGAAAGTGCCATAGATGTGACACCTTATATTTAGGTAACCGAGTAATTACTGTAAAATATAAGTACTGCACCACTTGCTGTATTTAACTTTTTTGAAAGTATTTTCACAGTCTTGGTGATTGACATATAAAAAGAACCATAATGGGTGATAGTGTTAGAGGATTTATTTAGTAGCATTCCATCCCATCTCTTTCATGCACTAATTTTGTTCACCTATCCCTTTGAGTCAGTCCTTGTCCTAAATGTATAGTTCCCAATTGCAGACTTCACTTATGGAGAAAAAATACATGCATTAAATTTACCCATGTGCTAAGTATGTAAAGTTGTGGGGCCAGTGTCCCAAATGTTTGTTAAGCCAGCTTTTGTATTTAGGGTTCAAATAGTTTTAAAACAATTTATTAAATAATGATAATTAAATCATCTATTAGAATCGTTTTCCATTACTGGATGATAAGTAAGTTTCATTATCACCCAATTCTTCCATCAGCAATGTGTGCACAAAATATTTAGAAAACTGTGTCCAGGAACACACATTTACTCTGTAAACTCTGTGTTAAATTGTTTTGTGACCAAATAAATGTTCCATCCTATAATTATTGTGACAAACCTTTTCTCTTATTATACTTTTATGTTTATATTGCAGAAATATCTTCCCTTAGTCTGGTTACAGGCTGGATGGCTACCAATTTGTAGATGGGTCACATCAGGCAGCTTTTTGTGGTGCTGTACCACATCAAACAGGCAAAGCAAACCAAGTGTTATTCAATGCCAAAAATATAAATATAAATGTAAAATAAAGGGTCGACAGATAGTTTATGTGCCACACTTTGTGCCTTGGAACCAAATGCTTATGGAGTGGCCAGTTCCTTTTTTTACTCTTTTTAGACTCTTTAGCATGGCTGTTCCATTTACTAATAAAACAACAGCACTCTGTATATCTGAGCTACATTCCTCGTAGCAGTGCTGTTACCTTTAGAGCACCACAAATGTTCCAGATTTAGGTGTTATACTGCATATGTACACTTCTAGTATGAGTAGAATTCACAGAGTTGGTGACTGCAATAAAATGGCATGTGGTAGGAAACTTTGAAGGCAGTTCTTGTGATCAACAGGCCAAAATTCATAAGTTATACCCAAATGTGTTCAGGAAGGTGAATCTTTCTTGTGTGGTGTTGTATACCTGTGAAATAAACTATTATAAGTAAATATATTATGTAAAGTTGTACCTACTTGTATACACAAGTTGCTGCACATCTATCATATACCCCTAAAGGGAAATGACATTGTTTTAATCAAGAATTAGAGCACAGTTTTATATAGTGATTATAAGTTATATTGAAAACCTGACATCCTCTGGTCTTAAAGCATACAAACAATATAAACTTTAGGAAAAATGTTGTCAAAAGCCAGGTTTTCACTGAGAAAGCCTATTCATGAAAGCATGGATTTATCTCTTTCACAACAACTAAATAAAAGTATGTTTCAGTTAACAAACATAGTGTACTTTTGTAGGCAAGAAGAATATTTTAACTTTTCTGCTTTGGAAGTTGCCTTATTTGGATGCAGTGGTAATTTTGCTCATGCTTGCTATTTTTTCTTCTAGTTCCCTAATGATACAATAACTGAGACTGTCTTACTTTTAGTATCTGACTTGTTGAAGGGTGCATCATTCCTCTCTTGTTAGGCTTCATGTTTCCATCTTTCAAAGGCAACTTCACATAAAGGGTATTTAGTTTTGGGAGGTAGGGAGGGATAGAATGAAGATGTCATCCCCTCCCTTTGAAGATAATGATGTCCTTCTGGCCTGGTCTGACAACAATATTTATCACGCAAGCAGATAACTCTCTGCTTTGTATATATAGCAGCTAAGAGGTGTAGATTACATGCCCCAGAAGTGGGTATATCTCTTACCTCTAGTGAATGAGTTAATTTATGATTTTTGTTTTGCTCTCAAGCATTGCAAGAAGAAGAAAAACTTTTCTTAATGGTTGTAAGATTTTTTTCTGTTCATTTTCTTTTTCTTTTATCAAGCAAGCATATATAATTTGACAGCACGGAGTAAAGGGTGGGAAGTAACCCTGCCTAGGACAAAATTGTATGCAGGGTGCGCGCACAGACCTACACATGGCTTGTTTAGACTCATTAGCTAATCTATCCTTCATATTTTTGAGCTGTGGGAATAAAACCAGAGTATTTAAAGAAATAGCTATACAGACACACACAATGTGCAAAGTATATTCAAAATGCACCTAGGCAGCAGCTAGCTACTGTGGTACCATTGTATTTTTATACTGCAATTAAATATTTATTCACAATCACATATAGCATTATGGTTAAAGCAATGTAATACCCTGAGTTTATGTCAACAATTTAAGTACATTTATAATGTTCTGTGTTTTAGAATTGTAATTAGATTGCTTTAAATTTCAGGCCTCTAGATGAAAAGGATGATGAAGACAACCTGGTACAAGGAACTTTGAGTGAGGACACAACTGATGTTTTTAGCTCACAATTTGAAAATATTTTGGAATCTCAACACTCCAAAGTCACCTTCTATTGTAGCATGGATTCCTTGGATGCTTTATCGTCTGCAGATGAGTCAGAAACTCACTTCAACTTTGATTTACCTCTCACACCAATGATCCAGCAACGTATTAAAGAAAATAATGACTTTCTGGAGAACTCTTTACATGTTGGACAACAAGAGATACTGCGTGTGGCTACCAATAAGAGGAAAGGAAAGGAGTACTTAGAGATAACTTCATCTTTCCTTGAGGTTAGGACAAGTTCTTCAGTAAGTAGCAGCAAATCGGATGGCACCATCGAGAGAACATCTTTAGAGCCCTTTGCAAATGGCATTCAGGAAGAGAATAGCAGCAACAGGAGAGATTTTCTTGACCTAAGTAACTGCTCAAGGTTAGTCCAGCATTTTTTCAAAGCTATGGATACTGTTATGAATCTTGTTACAGTACACTAAACCAGTGAATTGTTCTATTTTATTGTGCTTAGCAACCAGTAAATGTGCAAGTTCCAATGCAATGTTTTAATTGCAAGCAATGGTTAATGGATCAGCTCTGTTTTCAGTCCCTTGCAGTATAGAATTTTGAAACTATGGCACTTCTGCTACATTACTCCTTTAAAATATTATCTAGACCTTTTATAGCAGAAACCACTGTATTTCACTGTTTACTGATTTGTCAAAAAGTTTTTGACACAGTTGAATGTTTCATTATGTAGACTCTTTAGGATTGCTCTTAGCACAAAGGTGTGGTGATTTGGTGTTAAAACTGGGGCTGCTGATTAATCACCATTAATATGTGAGATTAATAAGGTGATCAAATTTTTGACTGTGCTTCACACTGCTCTGATTGGTAGTCAATTGGAGGTCAGGCCACTAAATACAAAAAAAGAGAAGAAAAAATAAATTGTGCTATGTTCGATTTGAGTGCCAAGATCTCATTCTGTTAAGCAGAAAAAATGAAAGTTCATAAAAAATAGCATCCCTTGAATTGTCCATCTATACATCCGTCCATCCATTTTCTGACACTTATCCGGGTCCAGGTCACGGGGTCACCAGGTCACCAGTCTAAGCAAAGATGCCCTTACATCCCTTTCCCATGCCACCGTCTCCAACTCCTCCAGGAGGGATCTGGAGGCATTCCTAGACCTGCTGAGTGATATAATCTCTCCAGCTGGTCCTGGGTTGGCTCCGAGGTCTTCTTCTAGTTGGCGATGCTCAAAATATGTCCTCAGGGAGGCATCCTAATCGGAAGCTGAACTACCTCCTGTACCTCCTTTTGATATAGAGGAGTAACAGTACTACATTGAGCTCCCCACAAATGTCTCTACTCCTCACTCTGTATGTAAAACTGAGCCCAGACACCCTGCAAAGGAAGCTTATTTCTGCTGCTTGTATCTGTGTTCTAATTTTTTTTGGTCACTATCTGAAGCTCATGACCATAGGAGAGGACAGAGTCACAGATCGAATGCTAAATCAAGAGCTTTCCCTTTCGGATTAGCTCTCTTTTCATCATGACTGAGTGCACAACATCAGCATGACTGTAGGCACTGCTCCAATCTGCCTGCCAATATCCCGCTCCATTCTTCCCTCACTTATGAACAAGGCCCCTGAGATACTTAAACCCTTCTACTTGAGGCAGCACCTCATCCCCAACCTGTGAATAAACTGGTCTGCTTACGTAATTGGCTGAATCTAATAGTCAGAAAATCAATGTATTATTTTTCATCTTTATTTCATTCTAAAGACAATATTATTGACAGAACCAATCAAGGTGCTAGACTAATTTGTGACATGGCTCATAAAAAAATTACTTTGAGCTGTTGACAGATTAGTGTTTCACTGTTTATAATTGTTTGAGTTATGCAAAACGTTTCAATAAACTGAGTAATTTAATATGCCTAAGTAAGTGTTTATTAAAACTGATTTGTACAAGAAAGTAATCACTGAGATATTCCTGCTTTATAGAAAAAAAGAACACATGAAGGAAATATGTAAAAGTTTGATTAACATTCAGTTAACTTTGATCAAACTTTTAATTGTGCAATTAATTGCAATTAAATTTTATAATCAAACAACTGCCCTAGTAAAAGTTGTTTTTCCTGTAGTGTCTAAATATGTTTAAGTTCATGGCTTGCAGGTATTTTCTGGTGGAGTTAATTATTTGTTTTATTTACTTTTCCATTTATATCAAATGCTAGTATTCACCTTAATGGTGGGAATAAAGATCTGCTCCCTAAAAAAAATACTTGTATCAAGATATTGAGGGCCTACAAAATGCCTTCCAGCTGCACAACACTTTACCCACAACTCATTTTAGGCTGCATTGCATAAAATTATCCTGTCACTGAACTCGGGGAAGTCTAAAGTCATACACACCTTTAGAACATAAATAATGTCTCTCGTAGCCATAGAGAAAAATTTTCATTTGTTAGTTTTATGCTGATTATTTAGTCATTTACTCAATCTCCATCTACTTTTCCTTGTGAATGTCACTACATTATGTGTGGAAATGCACCAAGTTGGACAAACCAGACCACACTGTTCACAGAAACCATCTGAAGGATCTTAAGGGATATTTCCTGACCATTCAAGAGAGTCTCCCCAATGTGTTCTACGTCAGGCCTTGGGTTTTATCACAGTGAGCAAGACATCATAGAGTCATTCTCATGACATAACCAAACCAACTCAGCTAGAGCCTCTTCATTTTAGTTTCACATCCAGGCCACCTTGGATCATATTTATTGTAATCTTAATAAGTGCAGATCCAATTGTTATTGGTAGTTGTAAAATAAACATCGGATCATTTTATCAAAAAATAGCGAAGTTATTTTTGTTGCATAAAAATACGCTTTTAGATATTTCACTACCAAAGAAATTACAGGTAACTTAATGTAACTTAACACAGAAGGTGCACTCTGGGATTCTCAGTAAGACTGTTAAAAAAGTAACAGTGTGTGTGTTTTTGTCAGAGACGGAATGAGGCCCAGCTTGTGGAAAGATATCATTTTAGCAGAGGAGCCCCACTACATAAAACAGATGCTTGATAAATATTAGGAAGGCTGCATTGAAGTAGGTGTGCTAGAACGCGCAAGTGTGTGAGGCAGAGCCTGTTTAAATAGGAATGCTAGAGACTGTGTTTGTGAGACCCTGTTTGCATACAGTAAGTGCAGTGATTTTGTGTGCGGAGAAATGAGTCAGACTTAATTGTCAGTAGGAAATGCGGGTACTGACCAGAGTGAGTTAAAGTGGAAGGCTGTTATGTAGAATCAGAAATGCACTTAAGGATAAGTTCAATATTTTTCAAGTCCAAGCTATTTTTTTGCCGCAACCATCATGGTAGAGTTTTGACTTTTCTCTGGGCACACCCCTAATGCTGCCACAACAAAACAGAATGATACAGAAGCTTATTGCTGCCACCCAAAAAATATATTGTTTTATTTTGCAATAACTACTATTGACTACTGCTATTGGCATCATCATCCATGCACATTACCTGTAGTCTAGAAACAGCAAGTAAGAGAGAGGTTTTGCATATTTATAGGAGTCAAGTGATAAGAACAGAACAGACATAACATTTAATTTTAATCATGTTAAAGTTTAGTAAGTTTTAGTGTAGATGTTTTAATATAGGCAGAGTGGTAGTGCAGAGCTGTCATTTGTTTCTCACAGCACCAGTGGTGCTCTAGTGTATTTACATTGATTGGAATCAATCAGTGTGTTTAACTGTGGAAGACTACCTGTTTTAATATTGAGTACTGGAAATGTGTCAGTAATACTTACCAATTACCAAAGGTGTGTTAGTACTTCATGTGCTGTGAAGTAACTTACATTCACCCCCTTTTTTCCAGGTGTACATCTTGTTATGTATGGAAGTATAAAGACTGTGACCATATCCTAGTGTGTCATTTGCTGAAAAGTAAAGTAACTTTTTGTGCCTAAGCTTTACTTTCTTTTTATAAGTAGTTATTAAGAAGTACATTTACCTCTAAGGTAGGATTATGGAGTGAAAAATATGGCTGGCAGCAGCATGGTGGCATGCTGTGAAGAAAAGCAATGTTGACCATTCAAGTCAGGGGTGTCACACCTGCTTAAACCCTCAAGTGCTGGCAAGTTAACATCCAAGCATTACTTTGTGCCTGCTGAGGGAAAGACATCTGTTTAGTATGCATGGGTTGTGTGGAAGCCAGTTGTGCAGAAGAGACACTTGAAGTCTCAGACACATTCGGAAAGTTACTGAAAGTGGAGAGGGTTCATGCAGGTATGCCTGCAGGTGACAACATGTGTACATTGGATAGATGCTGAAATATAGGAGACAATCCACTGAAAGAGAAGCTATGTGAGGTGGATGTTATGATTGTGTAATTGATTGCTTGTGCCAGGTTGACGCATGATGTGATTGGTTAGATAAATGTGGCCTGGCAAATGAAATGGGAAAACAACTAACATTTGTGGATGGGCTTCTATAGAGTGATAATACAGAACAAATTTCTTTTGCATTTATTTATATACTGCAGATTTGTTCACGGCTTTTAATTTTGTATAAGAAGAATTGTTTGGTTGTTTGTTTTCTATTTTTTTCTATTTGTCAGTTATTATTTAGAAGCCACTGTAGATACTGTTCAGCTTTACTATCACTTAGTTTTGCTTTTTATTGTGTATTATGTATACATATTCTGTGTCACTGCAGGGGACTGCATTTAACTTTTAATTTTTGAGTACAAAACTCTTGAATATTGTTTTGCTGGTACAGCAAATAAGGAATATTTGTTTTTGAACAATTACTGGCATTTGTGCTACCATTTTAGCACTACTGGTCTGCTTAGGTGAATCTGCAGGTGCTCAGAGTTTGTGAATCTATTCAGAGATGCCACTACATAGGGTGTTACATTTGGTAACAGCAGAGGGATGAGTGGTAAGAGTTTGATTTTGTTTTTTTTGGTGTACACACAAAGCTTGTTTTTTGACATACAATTTGGCTTTGTTGAAGTAGCCTGTGAGCAAAGTTAACAGAGCAATGGCAAGGGCTGGAGAATAAACCACCAGCACAGGGGATGTGTGAGCACTAAAGGCACTACTGAGGTGGTGCATGCTACCATTTTTATAACACTGGTCCATTTGGGCATGTTTACAGATGCCTGGAGTTTCTGAATCTGAGTAGAAGTGCCAGTGCATGGAACATTACTGAGATGACTGAGATTTTTTTTTTCAGTCTTTATTGTCTTGTTGTCTACAGCACAGGAATACCGATTCACATCTGCTTATCAGCATTTAGCAATGTCAATAGGAATGCTTGGAGATACTTTTTTGAGGTAAAAGTATACCCTGGAGGAAACCGTGCCGCTGGGGCTGGAAGGAAGACAAGTAAGTAGTGAGGTGAATTATAGAACTGCTCTCCTTTTAAAATGGCTGAATCACAAATGTTTTGCTCTTCTTGACTTTTCATTCCTAAAACAACATGGAAATACCATTTTGCAATATGTGTACAATCTTGCAATCCGGATCAATACCCAATAACCCACTTGGGTTGAAAGATGGATGTATGCATGAAGTTTAAGGCGTTTGTTTTTATATTTGGACCATCTTAAAGTACAAAAACAGTATAGTTATTTCTAAAAAAAACAATGCTTCACTCTAGAACAAAATTTTATGTGGGAAATTAATATATACCATGATCATCAAGAAATAAGTTCAATTTGAAAATACTTAATAATACAATTTATTTATATAGCGCCTTTCCCATGCTCAAGGCACTTAACTTTTCCTTCAAATGAGGAGCACAGAGAAAAGATGTGTGTTGAGTTCTTAATTTAAATATAATGTTTAAATGATATTAAATAATATTTAAATATTAATTTATAATAATAATTTCATTTATAAACAAATTAATGTTAGTTTTAATTTGTAAAGCAATGATGAAGTGATCTCTTATAATAGTCTTTTATTGACCATATACCTAATGATGATGGCACCTTTTTTAAACTTTGCAAATGAGGCAAAATCAGAAATGTTATTTGAAAGGGTAACCCAAAATGAATAATAGTTTTCCAAAGCAATTGAGCTCTTTGTTTCTGAAATAAAAAGTGGAGGCTGAAAAATGTGCTTCATCGTAAACCAAGTCACTTTCAGCTCTGTACCAAAATGCATGTGGACATAATTACAGGGAAAACTGAAAACTGCTTTACCCAAGAAAATGTATATTTATGCAAGACTCTAGCCTGTAACTTTCTGATAGGTTTTAATTTGTATAGGGATTGCAATACGAAATGGAATTTTCCTTTCCCTGAGTTTCAGTAATAATCCAAGGAATAAAATAACACTGTAATGCAAACATTAAAATCATTAAAGTCTTGAACACACCCACATTCACATTCCAGGACTAATTTGAAATAATATGCAGAGACCAAATAATATACTAAAGATAAATACTCAAGTTGTGGTTGAGATGTTGGCTTCTATAAATTCTCTTTTCCAAATGATTTTAATGTCTTGTGAAAGAAGGAAACAGAATGGTTTGTGAAATGAAGGGTTCAAATAATATTGATGTTTGGTTGTTTAAATGATAACAACATTCCAAAATTTCGGTGTATTTCACAAATGCAAACAGAGTAGCATGGCATAGGATGACTTCTCTGAAGTAATGTACCTTAGCAGTAAAGCATTTATGACAAAATCAATGTTGGAAAATGTTTCTTGGTACCTGCATAGAATTCATCTTAGCAGTTGTATTTTAATATCGCTTAATGCTTATTTAACTTGTGTTATGTTCTTATGCAGAGACTTTAATTTAATAATTGATATGAGTAAACTGAGGTTCAACCTCCTTCATTTGAAAGATTTTTCAGTATGATGGAGGGAGTATCTCTGTTAAAGGAACACTCAACCCAGAAATGATATATATATTTTTTTACATATTACCCCATGTAGTTTGTAGTGATGGCCGCGAAAATTATTTAACCTCATGCGTTCATTCAGAACAGAGATTAAAAAAAAAAGTTTTTGACTGAACAGAATTCTGTGTTGTCTAACTGGGGACAACAGCAAACAATATGAAACACCCATGAAAAAATGTCACTTTACTCATGTAGCATAATCCACATGTGAAGTCATCTAGTGATATGCTTACAACCTCCCAAATTATTTTTTTGTCAGAAACTTTTTTTTTTATCTCCATTCTCCATGAAAGCATAAGATTACAATTTTTTTTCTCTGCCATTACTACAGACTAAATGGGGTAACATCTAAAAATATATAATTTTTGGGTTGAGTATTCCTTTAAAGTGCTGGCAACATGAATTACCCACTGGGCTTCGAATTTAGTACTTATCTGTGAAAATGGGCATTATTTAGCAATGTTCATGTCATTAAAATGACACTGCATTCAGTTTTAGAAGGTCTATTGTGCATTAAGAAAAGATTCCCCACATCACCACCATTAATCTGTACCATTGAGCCAAGGAAAGAAAGAAGGACCCATGGGTTCATGCTTTTTGCACTAAATTCTGTCTCTGCTCAATTGTCTGCATGACACAGTAGAACTCACGATTACTCAAACTGGGTGACATTTTTCCAATCATATCTTATACAAAATTTTGGTGATCACATTCCCACTGCAGCCTCATCCTGCTGTTATTAGTTGACTGAAGTGGGGCCTATTGTTGTTTACTACTACTATGTACCACTGAACACTGAAGTAACAAAACACTGTTAATAAACTCAGAAACACTGAAATGGTTTCTGTAAGCAAAGTCAAATTTGTGAAGTATCATTCATGCAGCAGAAAATAAAATAAAACTCAGTTCAGAAATTTAGCAAATAATATTTGTTTTGTATAAAGCAAAATGTGTGCTTAAGCTCAGAATATATAAAAGTATGGATTCCCCCTCATTGATGAATGTTGGTTAAGGTAGGAGTATTAGCTGTAATGGCATATTGTGGCTTGTAAGTCCAGTTCTAGCAGAACCATTGTGTTGAATTTTTTATTTAACCAGATTATACATCAAATACAAGTCCTTTCTTGTCAAAGTCCTGTTTTTACTGTTGCAGAGGCTGTTTGTGGTTCCACCAATGTTTGTCTGTTTTTCCACTGCCTTGTGAATAGATCTTGGCTTGGGAATATGCTAGCTGTTATATCATAAGAGTACCTGTGACCATCACAAGTGTAAATTGATATAAGAAAAATGGTTTCTGATATGCAGTCATTTGAGTATAACAATAGATGTAAATTTTAAGAGCAGTTCTCTGTCCTGTCTACATTGACAAACAACTACCTGTCATTTTCAAAAATGCTTTAGCATGGTGTGTATCAGAGGAGAGGTTCAGTTGAATCTGTTTAAAAATGCAGTTTTATACAACTGTAAATGGATGAGCCTTCCATTTTGATCAACCATTCCTAATCCACTGATTTATTTTTTTTTCCTGAAACAGGCAATAATGGAATGAGGAAAGGAAATGTAGAGAGGGACTACATTTTGAAGACATGAAAAGTACATACATTCATGCTCATGTTCAAAGTATCCTGTCAAATAAATCCAACTGTTCTGACGTTTATCTAAATGGGGCAAATATCTATAATAGTGATCTCTAACTCTGCCCAAATAACATTTAGTAAGAGATGTAGCAGTACAAAAATAATTTTAAAGAAAGGGCTATTTTTGTCTAGATTACTAAGTACTGTTACTCCCAACAAACTTGCAGTAATAGCACTTAATGTTCAGACATGCAAAGCATAATAAACAGTCCTTATAGTAATGATAAAGTCACAACATAATAATAATAATCTGTATATACAGTATCTCTGCATTATAAAAGAAAATACTGAGTCCCGTCCTCCTCTCAACCATTTGCAGTTAACAGCCGGTGCCCACAGTCCTCTCATCTTTCATTCATGTGAATGCTTTTGTCAGACACAGTTCCTGCGCTCTCAGCTCTTATAAATTTTTATGTTTTCCTCATTTTAAGTTCCCAATAAAAAAAGACTTATTATGTCCAAATCTTATTGAAGGATTTCATCCTGAAGGGTTATCAATAGAAGAAATGAGTACACGGGCTATCCTAGCACCGAGAAACAATGAAGTCAAATGAATTAACGCAAAGATTGTTGATCGGTTACACGGCAAATTGCCTAAATGCATATCAATAGACTACGCTGAAACAGTTGGTGGTGATAGTGTGTAAGATGAAAACATCAACTTACAATATCCCGTAGAATATCTACAACCATTAACACCGTCTGGTTTTACTGGAATTTACTGGAATTACTGTTGAAAGAAGGATGTATCGTAATGTTATTGTGTAATTTATGTATGAGTGATAGGCTATGCAATAGGACAAGATTAGTTGTATTCAAAATTGGTCAAACAATTCTGACATGTAAAATTTTAACAGGTGACAAGAAAGGTAATGTAGTACATCTTCCGCAGATAACGTTAGACACCAAAGGAGATCTCGATATGCCATTTGTATTAAAATGTTTACAGTTTCCCATTACATTAGCTTTTGCTATGACAATTAACAAATTACAGAGACAAACATTTGAAAAAGTCGGTTTATTTATTAGAGAGAAAGAAATGCTATTCACTCACGGGCAGTTAGTTATATGTTGCGTTGTCAAGATGTAACTCCAAACACTGAATCAAAATTCAATGTGATATTGACGAAAAGTTAATTCCTAATACTGTTTTTACTGAAGTTTTAAGTAAAAGTGTAAGTCTGAAAGGTATTTGCGTGTTAATTTCAAAGCCAAACAACAAAAACCTATAACGCAACATGAAACATAAATTTCTTTCGATTTATTACATTTTACTGTTTTTTACTATGGTTAATTACTCTCTGTAATGTAAAATAGTTAGGTCTATTATGCATATGTAACAATTCCCATGAAAGTAACAATCTGTTTAAATTGTACATCCACTTCCCCATACATGAGCAGCGGACCCATGAAATGATTATTGCGTAGCGCCTGCCCAGGGGTTGGTGAGCGAAGCGAGCAGGGGGCAGAGCCCCAAGTAAAATACAAAATTGACTGACTGAATTGTCAGCAAAAACAGTATTTCAAATTTAATTTAAAAACTGAAATTTTACATCTAGGGCAGTATATATCTGCTAAGATAGGGCATTTCAGTATATCAATATGTAGGAGTAAAAACGACCCCTGCAATAGAAAAACTAAATAATCCAACATCTTAAAATGCTTTGACTGATTTGATTGATATTTAGTGACTGTGTGTAAAAAAAAAAAAAAAAAAAAAAAAAAAACACGATCCAACTCATGTTTTTTGATATGTCAATAATAATAAGGTAGTGAGTAGGTAATGCTACAGTCCGCAGAAACCGCAGAAAAACAGTGCCAGCCGGCTGTTTGGGCATTGTCAGTTCATGCAAATGAAGGCCGTCAGCAGAAGTGATGGGTAGAGTACTCGAATAGTGGCACTGACCAATATGGTGGACGGACGAGTGAAGAACAGGAGGTTTCCAGGACAAAAAGAGAAGTCATGACATATGGCGTGGAGATTGAGCAATGAAGTGGAAGGAGGAAAGTTTGACAAAGCTCAGGAAGATCTGGTTAGCAATACTATAAAACACCCAAACTTACTCAAACTTTGTGTAACGCCATAATCCTACATAATCTACACAATTGTACATGGCATCAACTTAAACATTTTAGTTGAACATGATGGAATAAGATGGAATATTTCAAGTCACAAGTGAGATATTTTCTGAAGGTGTATATCTTAGAAACTTGTGTTTATCTTCTGAAACTCTGTCCTAGCATTCAGCATAGAAGTTCCAATCTTTCTAAAACTACAAACTATTAGCTTTGAAGGAAAAATGTACTCTGGATTTTCCCATTCACATTTTGTTTTATTCCTTCTATACAGGGTACAGGCAAGATGTAGTTTAACATTAAAATCCTATAAAAGCACTATAAAACAGGTTTGAAAAACCATGTCATTAATCATTGCTAAAGTGATCATAGAGATGCCTTAGCCACATTACTACAAATAAAATCTAACATGATAGGCTTATGAAATGGTTTTTCAAACCTGTTTTATAGTGCTTTTACAGGATTTTAATGTTACACAAATATAGTTATTAAAGTACATTCTGTACACAGTTCAGTATATGCAATAATATTTGCATTTTGCTTTAATTTTAAAATATTTTAAAAATGATCTTACATAGTTCTGCTAATTATCAATGCTCTGTCTCATATTTCTTTGCTGTGATTTAACAAAGCAAGAGGTGAAACACGTTTGCATTACATTACATTCAAATAATGCCCCATAGCCAAATGCTGCAGTTATCTTAAAGTACAACTGAAACCAAGGTGAAATTCTAGCTCATAAGTGTTTGAAAAATCTGCTGGTTTAAGCCTAGTGTCTGCACTATATAATTCAGCACATAGACTGCAAGCTATCTGTTATGGTACTGACAGAGTTAAAAGGAAACGCCAAGTCATTTTCGAAGAGGATTGCAGACATACATACCCAGTGATTGAATTGCCATTTGGCTGTGAGGAAATCGTACCACACTTATAGCAGGATTGTATGAATAAGCAGAATTTGGTACCTGTGTCCTGCTACGAAAGGAACAACTGCTCCTCTGTCTCCATGTAGGTCAGTGCAGCTACTGAAGGGCAGTCACATGGCCCTGCAAACAGAGGTGATTATTACTGACTTTCCCATTTAGAAGCTCTTATGGGCTCCTTTGTGTCCGGGTGTTTCTCCCATCCTGGCCTATCTGATGCTGAACACGGCTACACTCAGTAAGTCTTGACCTTCAGTATGCATGACATAATCCTTTATCGTCATGACGCTGGCAGGTAGTGCTGTCTACATCCAGAGAGAGCAGACATTGCCTCAGCCCACTTGCTAAGCTCTGCAGTATTTGTGTGAAACAGTTTGCTGGCGTGGGTGATACTAATTTCTTTACTAAGAAAAATGTTGCAAAGTGTCAGATGCATCTGTACTGGTTTAATTCTAGTACTTTAAGTACAAAGAGTGTGGGCATCACAATGAAGGCCTATAATACAAATACAATTTCTAAGAAATGAAGATCTGCTTTTAAGCATTTTGATTTATACAAGCACACACACACATGCACACGTTTTCTTTTTTAAGTTAATGTTTGTCATTTAATGCATGGTTATAAATACAGAGAGGCAAAATATAAACATTTGTATATTTAGGAACTTTAAAATATATTGTACAATGTGGTTTTGTTTCCAGCTTTGGGAAAGAACAGATCATTATGACTTAGATGTTTACAATCCTTTGTATCTTAAATGCTATGCACAATCTTCTCTAGTATATGTAATGGAGAATAGTTATATCTTTGGATTATAATGTATATTTTCATCATAGGCAGATAAAAAATATCTCTAGAAAAAAATGAAAAACTTTCATTATTTTTTACCTGCATTGTTTTTTTACCTGTTCTGCACACATTTGTTAATTTTCCCCAAGTTACACAAAAGGGTGCATCTGTCGGTTTTGTTGAAAAGTACAGAATACCTCACTATGATAAATTAAATAACATTGTTCCTAGGGCTGCTCAGATCAGTAGGTGATTGCTGATATATGTGACGTAGGAAAAGACTTGTGTAGGTTGATCATGTGCCTTTTAAAGTTGCCTTTGTGCACAGTAGATTTTAATCTAATTAATTACAATAATGTTAAACAAATCAAACAACTAAATAATTTGATGTAGGCCTGGGGTGATTTCTGTGTGATATATGCATGTTTCTACCTTTTTTCCAGGGAAGTTCTGAACATTTCCTCTGTGTGCATTTGGGTCAGTTTCTATCCCTATATTGCCAGGGATTATATGGCAGTGTAGCCATGTTTGTGTTTGAATGCTCTGAAAAAATGTATTCTTTGACACTGGTATACATGTCTTTCTATACCACTAGATGCGTGTTGCAGATGGTGATATTTTACCTGTTTTACTGTTTAATTTCTGGAAATGAACAATATTAATATTAATATGATTAATGATAATAGGAAAATCCCAATAGTAACACAAAAAGCAGAGTCCTTTCCTGATAGAGCTGACTTGTGTATGTCTGCATTTTCCAGTGGTGGCAGCAGTAACCCTACTGATCTGAAATGATGATGTGCAGTTTTTAATAACCGTTTTTTAATCAGAAACTAGTTTGTCTTTTTTACCTCAGGTTTACGTAACTTAAGATAGCCTCTGTGCTTTGATACACTCATAATATAGTGATGTGTTCAAAAGAGAAAATGCATAATGTTGTTTCTGTGGCAATACATTACATTTTTTCTGAGTAACTTACAAACTATGAACCTCATGAAACTAACTAATTAACAATTACTGCACAGATTTGCAAAGGCAGCTTTGACTCCTGCAGGACAGCAATGACCCTTGTTACGTTACTTGGAAGTATTTATAGTATCAAGCTGACCTTATGATGTGGTGATGCTGTGCTCCTTCCTCTGTATGTGTCACCATTAAATTAAAATGTAATTTTTATTTAAGCAATTTTTCGACAAGAAAATGTTAATTTCCACATTGGCTGGGACGAGTTTGGCTTCTCATATACATTGATAAACTTGCTCACTTTGAGTGGGCTTGTTTGCTACTGTCTCTGACTCAGATATTTAAGTAAATGATTGCTTTAATTAAAAGTATAAAGGTACAGTGCATCCGGAAAGTATTCACAGCACATCACTTTTTCCACATTGTTATGTTACAGCCTTATTCCAAAATGGATTAAATTCATTTTTTCCCTCAGAATTCTACACACAACACCCCATAATGACAACGTGAAAAAAGTTTACTTGAGGTTTTTGTAAATTTATTAAAAATAAAAAAACTGAGAAATCACATGTACATAAGTATTCACAGCCTTTGCTCAATACTTTGTCGATGCACCTTTGGCAGCAATTATAGCCTCAAGTCATTTTGAATATGATGCCACAAGCTTGGCACACCTATCCTTGGCCAGTTTCGCCCATTCCTCTTTGTAGCACCTCTCAACCTCCATCAGGTTGGATGGGAAGCATCAGTGCACAGCCATTTTAAGATCTCTCCAGAGATGTGCAATCGGATTTAAGTCTGGGCTCTGGCTGGGCCACTCAAGGACATTCACAGAGTTGTCCCGAAGCTACTCCTTTGATATCTTGGCTGTGTGCTTAGGGTTGTTGTCCTGCTGAAAGATGAACCGTCTCCCCAGTCTGAGGTCAAGAGTGCTCTGGATCAGGTTTTCATCCAGGATGTCTCTGTACATTGCTGCACTCATCTTTCCCTTTATCCTGACTAGTCTCCCAGTCCCTGTTGCTGAAAAACAACCCCACAGCATGATGCTGCCACCACCATGCTTCACTGTAGGGATGGTATTGGCCTGGTGATGAGCGGTGCCTGGTTTTCTCCAAACGTGATGCCTGGCATTCACACCAAAGAGTTCAATCTTTGTCTCATCAGACCAGAGAATTTTCTTTCCTCATGGTCTGAGAGTCCTTCAGGTGCCTTTTGGCAAACTCCAGGCGGGCTGCCATGTGCCTTTTACTAAAGAGTGGCTTCCGTCTGGCCACTCTACCATACAGGCCTGATTGGTGGATTGCTGCAGAGATGGTTGTTGTTCTGGAAGGTTCTCCTCTCTCCACAGAGGACCTCTGGAGCTCTGACAGAGTGATCGGGTTCTTGGTCACCTCCCTGACTAAGGTCCTCTCTCCACAGAGGTCACCTCCCTGACTAAGGTCCTTCTCTCCCCAATCGCTTAGATGGCCGGCCAGTTCTAGGAAGAGTCCTGGTGGTTTCGAACTTCTTCCACTTACGGATGATGGAGGCCACTGTGCTCATTGGGACTTCAAAGCAGCAGAAATTTTTCTGTAACCCTTCTCCAGATTTGTTCCTGTCTCAGAGGTCTATAGACAATTCCTTTGACTTCATGCTTGGTTTGTGCTCTGACATGAACTGTCAACTGTGGGACCTTATATAGACAGGTGTGTGCCTTTCCAAATCATGTCCAGTCAACTGAATTTACCACAGGTGGACTCCAATTAAGCTGCAGAAACACCTCAAGGATGATCAGGGGAAACAGAATGCACCTTGAGCTCAATTTTGAGCTTCATGGCAAAGGCTGTGAATACTTATGTACACGTGCTTTCTCAATTTTTTTATTTTTAATAAATTTGCAAAAATCTCAAGTAAACTTTTTTCACGTTGTCATTATGGGGGTGTTGTGTGTAGAATCTGAGGAAAAAAATGAATTTAATTCCATTTTGGAATAAGGCTGTAACATAACAAAATGTGGAAAAAGTGATGCGCTGTGAATACTTTCCGGATGCACTGTATATATTGAAATAAAGAATGTTCAGGACACTGCTGACTAGCAGCAACTGTGGTTTTTAAAAAATGTTCATTTTATAGGAAGTCAGATTATTTTCAGCTACATTTGCATGCACTGTACTTTTATACCATGTTTCAAGTTACCTTGACCTTTGAAATACCCCTTTCGTATTATAGAATATATAGTTATAAAGCTGCTGAAATCTGAGCAACATTATTCTAGAGTGATGTGCAAAAGTATTTAATCCCCTTGACAGTCATCATAATTTTCTGCATGACAAAAGATTTATACAGTAATCCCTCCTCCATCGCGGGGGTTGCGTTCCAGAGCCACCCGCGAAATAAGAAAATCCGCAAAGTAGAAACCATATGTTTATATGGTTATTTTTATATTGTCATGCTTGGGTCACAGATTTGCGCAGAAACACAGGAGGTTGGTTATTCAAACACTGCAAACAAACATTTGTCTCTTTTTCAAAAGTTTAAACTGTGCTCCATGACAAGACAGAGATGACAGTTCCATCTCACAAATTAAAAGAATGCAAACATATCTTCCTCTTCAAAGGAGTGCTTGTCAGGAGCACAGAATGTCACATAGATAGAGCAAACAAATCAATAGGGCTGTTTGGCTTTTAAGTATGCGAAGCACCGCGGCACAAAGCTGTTGAAGGCGGCAGCTCACCCCTCCGTCAGGAGCAGGGAGAGAGAGAGAGATAGAGATAGAGAGAGAGACAGAGTTTGTTTTTCAGTCAGAAATCAATACGTGCCCTTCGAGCTTTTAAGTATGCGAAGCACCGTACAGCATGTCGTTTCAGGAAGCAGCTGCACAAAAGATAGCAACGTGAAGATAATCTTTCAGCATTTTTAGACAAGCGTCCGTATCGTCTAGGTGTGCGAACAACCCCCTGCTCACACCCCCTACGTTAGGATCACAGATAGTCAGTGCAAGAGAGAGAGAAATGTAAGTTGGGTAGCTTCTCAGCCATCTGCCAATAGCGTCCCTTGTATGAAATCAACTGGGCAAACCAACTGAGGAAGCATGTACCAGAAATTAAAAGACTCATTGTCCGCAGAAATCCGCGAACCAGCAAAAAATCCGCGATATATATTTAAATATGCTTACATATAAAATCCGCAATGGAGTGAAGCCGCGAAAGGCGAAGCGCGATATAGCGAGGGATCACTGTACACATTTATCCATCCAGTGTTTTTAATGTGAACTCTTATGCTGTAACAGTAGATTTCCAAAGACAAACCATCTTCTGTAGATATTTAATTGAAGAAGAAAAACTCAAAAGTTAGTGTTTGAATAAGTATTCAAGTCCTCCACATCGGTACTTTGCCCAAGAACCCTTTTGCTGCAATAACAGCCTTCATTTTTGGGGGGTAATTATGTCCTTCTTTTACATGTTGTTCAGGAGTGATTTTTCCCTATTCTTCTTGGCAGAATGTATAGAGATCCTCTAGGTTGGTGGGATGGTATCTCTGGACAGCAGTTTTCAAACAATGCCACACATTCTCAATAGGGTTACGATCAGGGCTTTGACTTTGCTATTCCACAACATTCACCCTTCTGTTTTTGAGCTATTCCAGTATCGCTTTGGCCTTCTGCTTAGGGTCATTGTTATGTTCAAGGACAAATCATCTACTAAGCCATAAGTTCATAGCAGACTATAGAACAAGTTGTCCTACAGTATTGTGGCGTACTTCTGTCCATCCAGTGTCCCTTCAACTCTGACAAGATTGAAAGTATCAGCATATGAAAAGCATCCCCATAGTATGATGCTGCCACCACCATATTTAACCATAGGTATGGTGTTTCTTGAGGCATGGGCAGTGTTAGTTTTACGCCACATACAGTGGGGCAAGAAAGTATTTAGTCAGCCACCAATTGTGCAAGTTCTCCCACTTAAAAAGATGAGAGAGGCCTGTAATTTTCATCATAGGTATACCTCAACTATGAGAGACAAAATGAGAAAATAAAATCCAGAAAATCACATTGTCTGATTTTTGAAGAATTTATTTGCAAATTATGGTGGAAAAAAAGTATTTGGTCAATAACAAAAGTTCATCTCAGTACTTTGTTATATACCCTTTGTTGACAATGACAGAGGTCAAACGTTTGGTGTAAGTCTTCACAAGGTTTTCACACACTGTTGCTGGTATTTTGGCCCATTCCTCCATGCAGATCTCCTCTAGAGCAGTGATGTTTTGGGGTTGTCGCTGGGCAACACGGACTTTCAACTCCCTCCAAAGATTTTCTATGGGGTTGAGATCTGGAGACTGGCTAGGCCACTCCAAGACCTTGAAATGCTTCTTACGAAGCCACTCCTTCGTTACCCGGGCGGTGTGTTTGGGATCATTGTCATGCTGAAAGACCCAGCCACATTTCATCTTCAATGCCCTTGCTGATGGAAGGAGGTTTTCACTCAAAATCTGACGATACATGGCCCCATTCATTCTTTCCTTTACACGGATCAGTCATCCTGGTCCCTTTGCAGAAAAACAGCCCCAAAGCATGATGTTTCCACCCCCATGCTTTACAGTAGGTATGGTGTTCTTTGGATGCAACTCAGCATTCTTCGAGTAGAGTTTTTACCAAAAAGTTCTATTTTGGTTTCATTCCTCTTCTGGATCATCCAAATGCTCTCTAGCAAACTTCAGACGGGCCTGTACATGTACTGGCTTAAGCAGGGGGACACGTCTGGCACTGCAGGATTTGAGTCCCTGGTGGCGTAGTGTGTTACTGATGGTAGCCTTTGTTACTTTGGTCCCAGCTCTCTGCAGGTCATTCACTAGGTCCCCCGTGTGGTTCTGGGATTTTTGCTCACCGTTCTTGTGATCATTTTGAATCCACGGGGTGAGATCTTGCGTGGAGCCCCAGATCGAGGGAGATTATCAGTGGTCTTGTATGTCTTGCATTTTCTAATAATTGCTCCCACAGTTGATTTCTTCACACCAAGCTGCTTACCTATTGCAGATTCAGTGTTCTCAGCCTGGTGCAGGTCTACAATTTTGTTTCTGGTGTCCTTTGACAGCTCTTTGGTCTTGTCCATAGTGGAGTTTGGAGTGTGACTGTTTGAGGTTGTGGACAGGTGTCTTTATATTGATAACGAGTTCAAACAGGTGCCATTAATACAGGTAATGAGTGGAGGACAGAGGAGCCTCTTACAGAAGAAGTTACAGGTCTGTGAGAGCCAGAATTCTTGCTTGTTTGTAGGTGACGAAATACTTATTTTCCACCATAATTTGCAAATAAATTCTTTAAAAATCAGACAAGGTGATTTTCTGGATTTTTTTTCTCATTTTGTCTCTCATAGTTGAGGTATACCTATGATGAAAATTACAGGCCTCTCTCATCTTTTTAAGTGGGAGAACTTGCACAATTGGTGGCTGACTAAATACTTTCTTGCCCCACTGTATGTGGCGTAAAACTAACACTGCCCATGCCTCAAGAAACACCATACCTATGGTTAAATATGGTGGTGGCAGCATCATACTATGGGGATGCTTTTCATATGCTGATACTTTCAATCTTGTCAGAGTTGAAGGGACACTGGATGGACAGAAGTACGCCACAATACTGTAGGACAACTTGTTCTATAGTCTGCTATGAACTTATGGCTTAGTAGATGATTTGTCCTTGAACATAACAATACCTCTTTGAAGTCTTGCCAAAAACATCTATTTTGGTGTCATCTGACCATAAAACCTTTTCCAACATCTTAACTGGGTCTTTCTCATACATTGTAGCAAATGCCACACATGCTGTTTGCGGAACTTCTTAAGGAATGGCTTCCTTCTTGCTATATTCTCACTACCTCCATATTTTACTGTATGGAGAGTTCTTGAAATTGTGGACCCATGTACCTTCTCTCCAGTTTTAGGCAAAGAGCATTGCAGACTTCTGATGTTGATGGTTGAATTTTTAGCAGCCCCTCTCAACAGTTGATGTCTTGCTCTGATGTTTTGTTCTGAGGGATGGCCTGTTCTAGGAAGAGCCTGGGTGCTGTGATGAAGATTCCACTTTCTGATGATGGATCCAACAGTGCTTAACGGGAAATCAAACTCCTCGATATTTTCTTGTAGCCAGTTCCTGACTTGTGCATTTCAATGACTTTGTTTCTCACATCAGCAGAATGCTCCTTTGTCTTCATTTTTGCAGTGACTGCCTAGCAAAAACTATGGCCCTTACAAAGGGTGCTTTTTATATCCAAAGAGGTATACAGTCAGGTCCATAGGTATTTGGACAGTGACACAATTTTCATAATTTTGGCTCTGTACACCACCACAATGGATTTCAAATAAAGCCATCATTATATGATTGAAGTGTAGACTTTCAGGTTTAATTTAAGAGGATTAGCAAAAATATCATATGAACGGTTCAGAAAAGACAGACTTTTTATACACGGTCCCTCTATTATCAGATGCTCAAAAGTATTTGTACAAACTAACATAATCATAAATGTAATCATTTTCAATAGTTGATTGAAAATCCTTTACAGTCAACGAATGCCTGAATTCTGGAACCCATGGCCATCTTCAAGTGCTGTGCTTCCACTGTAGTGATACTTTGCCAAGCCTTTACTGCATCTGTCTTCGGTTGTTGCTTGTTTGTTGAACTTTCTGCCATCAGTTTTATCTCCAGCAAGTGAAACACTTGTCCAATTGGGTTGAGGTCAGGTGATTGATTAGGTCACCTAAGAATATTCCTCTTCTTTGCCTTGAAAAGCACTAGGTTTTCTTTCACAATATATTTTGGCTCATTGTCCATCTGTGCTGTGAAGGGGTTTCCTATCAGTTTTGCAGCGCTACACACTTAAGAATTAATCCTGCTACTTCTACCAGAAGTCATAACATCAATGAACACTACTGACTGACTTCCATTCGCAGCCATTTATGATCATGCCATAAAACTTCCTCCACCTTGTTTCACAGATGATATGATATTCATCTGAGCATGACCCATTTCTTCTCTTCTCCATACACTTCTCTTTCCAACATTCTGGCATATAATGATCTTAGTTAACTTTAACAAAGAAAAATGTTCCAGAACTGGATAGGCTTTTAAAAATGTTTTCTGTCAAAGTCTAATCTGTCCTTCCTATGCTTGAGGTTTACCAGTGGTTTGCACCTTGTGATAAACCCTCTGCCTTTACTTTCATGAAGTCTTTTCTTGACTGTAGACTTTGGCAATGATAGGTCTATCTCCCAGAGAGTGTTCTTGGTTTGGCTAAATGTTGTGAAGGGGATCTGCTTCACCAAGGACAGAATTCTGCAGTCATCCAGAACAGTTGTCTTCTGTGGTTTTGCAGACCTTGTGGTGTTGCTGAGTTCACCAGTGTATTCCTTCTTTTTAAGAATGTACCAAATGGTTGATTTTATGACTCCTCATGCTTCTGCTACCTCTCTGAAGGGTTTGTTTTGTTTTCTTAGATGGACTGTTTTTACTTGCATGGACAGCTTTTTGGACCTCATATTGAGAAATCACAGTGATGGCTTCCAAATGCAAATTCCACACTTGGAATCAATTCCAGACCTTTTACCTGCTTAATAGTTAATGAAATAATGAGGGAACTGCTCCAGCCTGGCTATGGAATAGCTTGTCAGTCAAATGACCAAATACTTTTGAACTCTTGAAAATAGAGGGCCAATGTTTAAAAATAGCTTATATTTCTAAATGGCTCATCCAATATTTTTGGTAAACCCCCTTAAAGTTAAAGTCTACACATGAATGACATGTTGATTGCTTTATTTCATATGAATTGTGATGGCATACAGAGCCAAAATTATGAAAATTGTGTCACTGCCCAAACACTAATGGACCTGAGTCAGGTCACCTGACTGTAAAGGACTCACAAGTAGTACCTAATTAGTTTTAATTATGGCCATATGATTGTCAACTTTGTGTCATTTGTGATTAATTTATCATTTGTGTAAATCTGGACCTTACATACTTGTGCAAACACCAGTTAAATATCTACAGAAAATGGTTTATTTTGACTTTGGAAATGTACTATTACATCATAAGAGTTCGCATTAAAAATACCAAATAGATAAATATGTGCATAAATCTTTTTTCTTGCAGAAAATAATTACTTTCATGTGGACTGAGTACTTTTGCATGCTTGAATTGCTGTGCTGGCAACTAATTGTTTTATATTTACTGTAATTTGTTTTGGTGAAACTGAAAAAAAAATTGTTACACATTGTCTTTCTTTGATTGAAGTGAGTCTTTAAAGTGACTTTCATGTGTACAAACTAAGAAAATTCCTACCTAACCATCCCAGGTATTTCCTTCGGATTTGCTTATTCATACACAGTCTCAGCCAAGGAACCAGTGGTCACACCACTGATCAACCACTAATGGTGCAGTTTCATTTTGCCTAAAAGAAAGTAGTTACCGGTAAACTTTGGACACAAACTTGTCATAATGCTAACATAAGCAGAGTGCCTATCTGAGAACTAGATGTATCAAATGTTGTTAACTATACATAACATTCTCTTTAACATGCTTAACCAACAATTCAGGGCAGGGGAAATGGTATCAAAATATAGAGCAGGACATTGTATGCGTCAATGGCTTTTGGTTCTTTAAAATTAAAATAGCTGCATTTTCTATACAGAGAGATAATGTGGTTGTCAGGAGAAAAGAAGAATTTGCAGGAAAAGTATTTACATGCATTCAAGGTTTGGAATTTTCAAATTCCACTACTTTAGTTTTCTAGTCTCCCTTACGTTTATGTGAGCTTTACAACAATTGGTTGCAAGATGTTTTCCGTTGTATTGACTGTGGACACACAAACCTGTGGATGTGTACAATAGTACTGGATTCAGACCCTGTCCTTCCCTCTTACCTCCTGGCAAAGGCACTACTTATGTGGAGGTTGCATGCTTTCCTTATGTACTGTATGTGTAAGTTTTTCTTTAAGTGAAGTAGTTTTACTTACCCATCCCAAAGTCATCCATTCTAGACTTATTGGTGACTCAAAAGTAGTAAAAAGGAATCTGGGTATGGGGGTGAGCTTGCTGGTGATGTACTGGCACCAGTCCAGTTTTGGTTGTTACCTGGATTAAACTCAGGGAATAAATACATATACAAACAGCATGTCCAACATTGGGATTTTTTCTTACCTAAAATAAAACAATTCAAAATATTTTGAGTTTCAGTGCTTTACATTAATATCACAGAGAAAAATATTCATGGTAGGATTTGTTAGTCAGTAAAATTGGAGAATTGGTCAAGGGTCTGAATATTTTGACAGGATGCTGTAACCAATGACTGTAGCAACAGATTGACTTCAGATACGTACATAAAATACCTTGTCTATCTTTGTACAAAAAAATGTCTCCTGGGTTGTTGGCCCGTAATTTCATCAAGTAGAAAGAGAATAACTCATAACACACTACCATTTCAACCATTAAGCTTGTCAGAGAGAAGAAAGTAAAAGTTTTAAGACTGTTTATGTCAATACTCTGATTTAACTTATAAAAAGGAGACAAATTGCAAATCCACCAAAACAAGTTGCAACTGAACTTGGCAAAGAAAATCCAGTCAAAATTATGGTTGCAGGCTTGATTAAGTTACTGTGTGGTAAGGCTAACAAACACTGTTTTATCTTACTTTAAGTTAATTTGATGTAATATTTTTGTTCACCTAAAAGTACAGGGATGTAACATCAATGGTGTTATTACTCTGTTATACAGTATGTAAGCAGAAACATGAAAAAGAAAAAAATGCCCCATAATATTTTTTTTATTTCAGATCCATACTGAATATATAACCAAATGCAAATTTTGAATTCATTTACATGTTAAATATGGAGGGCACTATATTTAGTGAGTGGCATAGTCTATGCAGTATGGTAACTGACTGTGCAGTTTTGATTCCATTATAATATGTGCATTGTGTGTTTGTATTTGCTTGCTTTGGCCGTGTGCAGCATAATTTAATGAAAAGAGACTGATTGTCCATAATCCTTCTTGCTGCCAAGGCACTGAAAAATCTTAGCATAGACCAGCCAAGATTTATTTAGCAAAAGAAAAAAAAAATGCTTTTGTCACTTCTGGCAAAGCTGAAACTCTGCAGGGAAACCTAAGCAGGCTTGTGGATATTCAAATTCAGAAGAACTCAAGTTTCTTCCTTTTTAAAGGCATATGTTTTGTTGCTTTCCTTTACTATACTTGCTGGTTTTGCAGTTAAGAACTTAATTATTAAGGAAGTAACATACATAAGATTCAGCCTATTTAAATCTAACCTTGATAAATATCACAACAACTTAACACTTTCTTAGACATCATTAGTGAAGTACACCAACATAATTGTGCTTGAATGAGTTTTGTATTGCTCTTAAAATTTTAATTTACTGAGCAATGGAGCAATTTGCATAGTGTAAAACATTTTTAATTCCCCCCTACATAATTGTGAGCCATTAAAAATTATAATATTCAATAGTGAAAAAATCCAGTTTGAAAGTATTTAGATTGTTTAACTAGTTTTACTGTTTGTGTACACTGTAATGCAATATTAATAAAATAATGTGCTAACTAATTATTGTAAGGTGATAAAAAATTAAGAAAAATTTTAAAAGTTGCACTGATAATAAGCATTTAAATAGGTTTTCTGATTGAAAAATTTACAGAGATGTCAATTTATTCCTTATATAGAAGTGTACAAATTTGTTGGTACCCCTACACAAAAAAGGAAGAATTCACAGTGCTAACTAATTATTGTAAGGTGATAAAAAATTAAGAAAAATTTTAAAGGTTGCACTGATAATAAGCATTTAAATAGGTTTTCTGATTGAAAAATTTACACAGATGTCAATTTATTCCTTATATAGAAGTGTACAAATTTGTTGGTACCCCTACACAAAAAAGGAAGAATTCACAGTTGTTTCTAAAATAACTTGAAACTGACAAAAGTAATTGGCACTCATCATTGTTTATTCCATATTTAACAAAAATCAGACTTAGATTTAGACTTTTGATTTAACATAATATTTTAAATAACACAAATGAAAATTGCATAAAAAATTATGTGACCTTATCCTAAGACCTAACCTAATATTTTGTTGCACAACTTTTAGAGGCAATCACTGCAAACAAGCCATAAGCCATTCATGTAGCCCTCAGTGATACTTCTGCATCTATCAACATGAAGTTTAACCTACGCTTCCTGAGCAAACTGCTCGAGCTGTGTCAGGTTTAAAGGATTACTTCTCCAGACTACATGTTTTAGTACTTGTTTTTTGATAGGATTGAAATCAGTGCTCATAGAAGGTCGCTTTAGAATTGTGCAATGTTTTGTTCTTAGCCATTCTTGGGTGCTTTTAGCTGTGTGTTTTGAGTCAGTATCCTGTTTGATGATCCATGACCTGCAACTGAGACAGAGCTTTCTGACTGTGGGCAGTATGTTTGGCTTGAGAATGTCTTGATAGTCGTGAAATTTCATTGAGTCTGCATGTGGGCAGTATGTTTGGTTCGAGAATGTCTTGATAGTATTGAGATTTCATTGTTCCTTGCAGACTCGAGGCACCCCGTGCCAGATGCAGCAAAGCAGCCCCAAAACATAACCGAGCCTCCTCTTTGTTTCATAGTAGGTGGAGTGTTCTTTACTTTGAAAGCTTCATTTTTTCGTCTGTGGATATAGAGCTGATATGACTTACCAAAAAGTTCCAGTTATGTCTCATCTGTGCAAAGGATATTCTACCAGAAGCATGTCAATATGCATTTTAGCAAATTCCAGTCTGGCATTTTTACTTTCTTGTATACAAAGTATAGGGCAAGTATTGTAATCGTCCAAAAATTTGACTTTGAAATTTTGATTAATTTCAATGTTTTAGACTTCCCTGGGTCCGATTTACTTTCTCATAGGGAAAGTATTGTAATTGTCCAAAAGTTTGATTTTGAGATTTTTCTGAATCTCAATGTTTTTGACCTCTCTCAGTCCGAAAATACCAATTTATGTCTGTGTATATGTAAACATGATAACTTGAATACACTTTCAGTTAGGTCAACCAAATTTTGCATATAAGTACTAGGTACAAAACGTAGATTTCTATCTACTTTTGAGCTATTTCCGCTAACAGGAAGTGGTACTTTTTTATTCCTGCAGCTGCAGAGTCTAACTTATTCAACTTTACTTTTATAATAATTGTTCAATATGTTATTAATATGATTTGATTTGTTGTTGATGGTTCTTTAATGTACGTAATATAAAAATATAGTCATTGTCGTGTTGTTTACTCCTCAAATAACTATCCCTATATCTGAGTAATTTGAGAAAGTCTAGGGAAGTCCACTGCCTATTTTTTGTTTTTCTTTCTACATTGGAGTGCTCAGGGGTCTTCTTTCATTGAGCCCACTATCACTGAATAGTGATGAATGGTGCGATCAGACACTGATGGATCTTGAAGTTCAACTTATATCTATTTGGAATGGTCCTTGGCTTTTGTCTAACATTCCCACTATCTTTTTGCCCATTATGGGGTCAATTTCCCTGTTGTAGTTGCAGCCAAGGAGGTTGACTACAGTCCCATGGACCTTAAACTTCTCAATAACATTTGTAACTGTTGTCACAGGAACATCAAGTTCTTAAAGATGGTCTTATAGCCTCTCCCTTTAACAATCTTGTTTATAAATTTTATTTCTAATCTCGTCAGACAACTCTCTCCTTTGCTTTCTCTGATTGATGTTCAATGAGGGACACACAATGATACCAGACAGCAGAGTGACTACTTTTCTCCATTTAAATAGGCTGAGTGACTGAATGCATGATTGGAGACAAGTGTGATACAAACAAAAGAAAATGGCTACTTTGAAATATCACTCTAATCCAGTTATTTTAAGTATACCAAATGTGTCCAGGCCGCTTTAGAATATCTTCGTAGAATAAGAAATGCTTTTATCTCTTTTCACACTTGCTTTGCTTTACTTGATGAGATAAAAGGAATACAGATATATAGTACATGGGTCAGTTGCTTTTTATTTAATCATATTTTAGGAGGCAAAAAGCACTTTTTCAATGAGCTGTAAGTGTACCAACAAATTTGTCTATATCTGTAATTTACATAGAAAATTAATTTTTCCAAAATACTACCTTTTTTTAAACACATTTTAAAAATGTACACACAAAACACAATTCAACTTACAACTATTTAACCAGTATACATTTATTTAATTGTAGATGTATTTATTTTGAAACTTTTGTCTGCTAGCTGCATGACATGGAAGTACATGAAAATGCAAAATGCTCATTATCCCCATTTTTGCACTCTCTCTATCAAGTGTTAAATTTGTTTTATTAAGACTAGGATTTTCAAGATTAATGGAATTAAAAGTTTTTAATTATATTCTCACTGTTATTTTACCATTTCCAGTATAAATAAACACATGACTTAAGCATGCAAAAACTGTGCTTACTGCTTTATTTTGTTACTAGTCATTTATCCCGTTACAATAACGGGCGCTAGAACAGTAGTGCATAAACATTAGTAGGAACAGTCTATATTAAATGGCAAGGGACTTTGACCTCATTCTTTTTGTTGGTCGTATTTTTCTTTCTTTCAGCCTTTCTTTTGTTGATGTTTACTTGCTATGAGCTTTACTAAATTAAATGTTGTGCAACTGGTGTTATTGTACTAATAAATAATGTGAAGTACTATGCAATAAAGCCATATTGGACAATCATGTGATTGTGGTTGAGATCTACATTAAAATAGCATCACTATAATTTGTAGTTTTAGTATTGGTAATTTATGTTGGTAACATAATTATTTTGTTTATTATTTTGTACATTTTAGTCTACTATTCAATTAGATCACCCTTAAAGCCTTCATAGAAAACTTGTATTTTTTCCTAAAATGCCATAGTTTCTGTATTATTTAATGTGTTCTACAGTGTAGTATTTAATATTGCAGGTACAGTATATGTGCACAGTTTACTGCCACTCAGTCTCTGCAGTTGTTCAGGAAAAAAATTTTCTGGAGGAAATAAGAAATCAAATATAATATGGCAGAAGTAGTTGGGTGTATTTGCCCCAAATAAAGGCAATAGGAATTCTGTTGGGCTTGGTTAGGTTAAACAAACTTCTTTTAGTAGCTGCCCTCTCCTGATAAGACTTGCTGCTTTTGACACAACTGGATTCAATCAAACTTCACTGCCTATGATGCTGCTGTGCGTTTTTTTTTTCTTAGGATGTATGCAGGCATTATTTGTGTGTTCAGTTAATTACTCTAAACTGGTTTTTACTGGACACGTATGATTTTTGCTTAAATCTTTCTTTTTCTCTGAAGTGTGCTTCAGATTTTTCTTAAAAAGTAAATTATTTTTATTACAAGTCAGGCATAATTAAATTTGTTTTTGGTTTCAGAATGCAGTAAAGTTTTTCTGTGGGCTTAATTCTCAAACATGAAAAAGCATTAAATATTTTTGAATTCGTATTGCTTCTTAAGGTGGTGCTTCTCATGTCTCTTATAGTTCCCTTGACGAGATGCACAGTTTCTGGGGATTCGGTCACCTTAGGAAACACTATGTGGTGAAGTGACCAGCATGTTATTTTATATGCCAGTGCCGCCAAGATTGCATTTATGATTAAAAAAAAAAACACTGTGTGCATTTTGATGCAATTTATAGTTACAAATCTTACTAATCTATTCTTGAGTATGAGTTTGAACTAGCAGTTTGTTGCTAACAATGGTTCTGACTTCTGCGATGTTTACAAGTGTAGTGAATAATCCCCTTTCACTGGCAGTATAAGTTTCTAATGGAAAAGCAGTTTTGTCCTTAACCCCTTATGCTCTTAAGGATTTTTGGCATTTTTGTGTCTAAATTACATCCCCAAAAGAAAATGGGTATGTTTCAGTTAATATAATAAATGAGCTGCAAATATCTGAAGAGTACAAAGTGCCAGACTTATTTAATATTTAAAATAAACTGTATGATTAAATACCTTTGTTTTAACCAAAATCGATTAAATAAAACTAAAAAAAAACTGGGGATTTCTCTCCAACAAGCTGGGTTTTACAATACATAACCAAAACATTTTATAATGCTCAGCCCTGGAATCAATTTTCTTTTGTGCTGCAGTCTGTCAGCTATCATTAAACCAAGTTTACATGTTAAATCCCATAGCACTGCAAAGTTATACTGTTTGGCACAAGGTGTTCCCCTTTTTTGAAAACATGTGGTATTCTATTTTGGAAACATTTAGTCTCTTGAACCTAAACAATCTCTCAAAACGTGTTTGCTGCATCGTGAGCTTGTGACTTGTTCACTGTATAAGTCGTCCCAGCCACCAAAGGGATTGACAGAACTGTGCTAGATTTTTTTATCCTGTTTCTAATGGTGCTTGCTTCACCAAGTGCTCACTTCAACCCATTCTCTTCGCTCCCACCCCAAAGACCACTTGTAATTGTGGTGGATGTAACTGCAGTTAGAAATGAGACTAAAAAATAGGGCACACAGTTGTGCAAGAAATGATGTTTGATGAAACTGGTGAGTGGGATTATACTGTGAACAAGTCACAAGGTGAAATGGCGCTTTTTTTTCTGGTTCTCATAACCCCACAAAGCAAGCGGCATGATACATTGACAGTGACATTCGATTGAAGTGGGGGGGTCTTTACTGAGCCCCAAGAGGCGCAGGTACAGTGTAACTGTACCCAGTATGCTAAGACATGTTGCTGGCACTCTTAAGTTACTAATTTAGGGAGAAAATACAGCTGACAGCATTTGGGTACGGTAATTGAACCCATGATGCTTGAACTGTAAAACTGGATGCTGCAACGCTTCAAAGTTATACTGTCAGCAGCACTTACAAATCAAGTGTAGCACTGAGTACTTCAACAAACACATAATTTGTAATAGAGTCAAAACTGTGATCAGCATCTGACTGAAACTTCGCTCACAACGATGCGAAAAAGATGAGCTGTTGCACATGCAATGTATTTCTTGCCTTTTACACACAGCTGTTACATGTAGTAGAAATGACTAATCACAGACATACTGTATACATCATTGGAAAGGCATAAGATTCAGCTATCTAGTGGTAATGAGCCTTTCACACTATGTGACTTGATTTAGATGGTAATGAGCTTTTCACTCTATGTGACTCGATTTAGGTGGGATCTTTGATAAAAGCATATTCACTCAGTAGTAACACGCTCTTTGCCTCAACATATACAGTATGTGTGCAAATTGCATATTTTACTAATGAAAGAGATTAGACAACATGGAAAGATTTATTTGAAATTTTAGACAACGTGGGGTATATAAAAATGCTATTTTTGCTTTTGATTTACTTGTGGGTTTATTACAACTTAACACAAACAACTGTGAAATATAGTGTTGTCCCACTAATGGAACACTTTGTGCATAAGTGGCTATGAAAAAGTTAAAAGGATTAAATTATTTTGCATTAGTAATTCACTTTTTCATAACATTGTAGCCATTCCTATTTATTTGTTGTTTAATATTGCTACATTGGCAGAATCTTAGAATTCCTTTGAGTTCTGAAAACTCATTCAGTATTACAGTTACATTTTGAAACCATGACTGGGGGAGTAAGGGTTTAGAACCCAGGTTGCAAGCTTCCTACATTTGAATCTTTCACATTTTCCATTCACTTAAGAATGTGATGTGCAACATGGTATTAAATGAGAACAACTGTATTCTTTTTTTTATATTGTTATTAGTTGTTAGTCTGATGCATATACAGTTGAAGTCATAAGTTTACGTGCACTTAAAGTGAATTCATCAAAACTCACTTTATAACCCCTTCACAGAATTTATACTAACAAACTATTAATTTGGCATACCATTTAAGACATCTACTTTGTACAGGGTAGAAGTAATTTTTTCCAACAATGTCCACAGATATAGTATTTCACTTTTTATTGACTATCACAATTCCAATTCCAGTGGGTCACAAGTTTACATACACTTGGTTAACTGTGCCTTTAAACAGCATGAAAATTTCCAGAAAATTATGTCAAGCCTTTAGGCAATTAGAAAAATAGCTTCTGATAGCCAATTAGCCTAATTGGAGTCAACATGTGGATATATGTTAAGGCCTACCATTAAACCCAATGCCTCTTTGCTTGACATAATGGGAAAATTAAAATAAATCAGCCAGGACCTCGGAAAAGAAAATTGTGGACATCCACAAATCTGGTTCATACTTGGGAACAATTACCAAATCCCTGAAGGTTCCACGTTCATCTGTAAAAACAATAATACGCAAGTATAAACACCATGCGGCCACATAGCAGTCATACCACTCAGGAAGGTGACACATTGTGTCCCCTAGAGAAGAATGTACTTTGGCATGTAAAGTGCAAGCCAATCTCAGAACAACAGCAAAGGACCTTGTAAAGATGTTGGAGGAAATTGGTAGACAAGTATCTATTTCCACAGTGAAATGAGTCTTACATCGACATAACCTGAAAGGCTGCTCAGCAAGGAAGAAGCCACTGCTCAAAAGCAACCATAAAAAAGCCAGACCCGGACTACATTATACAATGGCATATGGGGACAAAGAAAGATCTTACCTTCTGGGAAAATCTCTTCTGGTCTGATGAATCCAAGGTTGAACTGTTTGGCCATAATGATCATAGTTATGTTTGGAGGGAAAATGGTGAAACTTGCAAGCCAAAAAACACCATCCAAGCCGTCAAACATGGGGGTGGGATGCTTTGCTGCTGGAAGAATGCTGCACTTCACAAAACACATGACATCATGAAAAAGGAAAATTATGTAGAGATACTGCAGCAACATCTAAGAGCTCAGCAAGGAAGCTGAAGCACAGTCGCAAATGGGTCTTCCAAATGGACAATGACCCCAAACATACCCCCAAAACTGTGGCAAAATGGCTTAAGGATCACAAGGTCAAGGTATTGGAGTGGCCATCACAAAGCCCTGACCTCAATCCGATTGAAAATTAGTGGACAGAACTGAAAAAGCTTGTGTAAGCAAGGAGGCCTACGAACCTGTCCCAGATATACCAGTTCTGTCTGGACGAATGGACCAAAATTCCAACAACTTATTGTAAGACGCTTACGAAGGCTACTTTAAATGTCTGGCTCAAATTAAACAATTTAAAGGCAATGCTACCAAATATTAACAAAGTGTATGTAAACTTGTGACCCACTGGAATTGTGATAATGGTCAATAAAAAGTGAAATAATCTGTCTGTGAACATTGTTGGAAAAAATTCATTTTGCCTTGCACAAAGCAGATGTCTTAAAACGATATGCCAAATTTATAGTTTGTTAATATAATATCTGTAGAGGGTTGTAAAGTGTTTTGAAGAATTCACGCTAAGTGTATGTAAACTTCTGACTTGTAGGTTTTACTACATTCAGAAGTATTGTACTGTTTCGCTTTAAATGTGGAACAAATCTCAATTATCTTTATTTGCCAAATACGCAAAGGCATTCAACATTTAATCAAACTATTCATCCATCCACTTTTTAAACGGCATATTCTGTTAAAAGTCCAGGGGAGCTGGTACCTATCCTGTCACCAATGATTTCAAGGCCAGAACCAATCGACCCACACACAGTCATACTGGGCCAATTTTGAGTCTCCGGTTAGTGATGTGGGAGGAAAATCAAAGTGACATGGGGAGAATGTGCAGGATGTAGTAATGGTGCTGGATTCTCAGCTAGTCTTCTTTTTTAATAATAATAATAATACATTTTTTTATATATTGTCTTTCCCATTCCCATAAAAATTTTTCATTTTAGAATTTCTCTTTTGAACTGCATAAGATGCAGTGTTGATATCCGGATGTCTTTGTGATTACTGCATGAGGGACTCTTTTAATGCTGAAAGGGAAATGTACCACTCCATGTGTTTATGTAATGGTCCGTTATCTTGTAACAAAGCTCCTAACATTTATGGTTGGAGAAGAACAGAGAAATCAAATGCTGACATCTCAAGGTCAAAGAATTAAAAACAAGTATTTCTTTTCTTCTGGCTATTAATGATAAATAGTAAGTCTTTATTGCATTTAGCTTTCTGTACAGTAGGCACACCTACCAAACTTGCAAAGTAAAAGAGATGTTGTAGGATTTGTTTTCAACATAAAGCCAATAGTAAAACAGCAGTGCACTGATGAAGTAGAGTGAGAAGGTGAAGTCACGGTATTTTGAAGTGCAGCAAAGAGAGAAAAAAAAGTTTCAAATTTTGAAGCTTAAGGCATTTTATAGATTGACCTAGGCAGTGGAAGCAACACAACTAAACGAGTATTCACTAGGGGTTTTGTAAGTAAGCTTTGGTCAAGACCATAAGATTTGAGATTTTAGGTAAGTTTATATGAGGTAAATTTTGGTATTCTGGAGTGGTTGTAGCGAATTTTGGAAAATAAGAATTTGGTACAGTACCTACCTTGACAATACTTAGTTCTTGGACACTGTCAGTACGACCACATAAGGTTCATATTATGTGTAACATTTGCTCCAGACACATTTTATTTGTGAATATCCCTTTTGAAAGGCTGTCCACTATCTGTTCGTGCTATACCACAATAGGTATTTGTTGGAGGCACAAAACTTTAGCTGCTTCACCCACTGTTGAACTATCCTCTGCCTTGATACACTGCAGATATCCTGTGACCTCTGTCTTTGCAAGGTTAAGCAGGCAATTCCACTTAGCACATGTGGATTTGTAGCATTCTCATGCTGAATAGACATGCACTGCTCTGAACTTTCTACCGCTAATTTGAGTGGAGTATTTCAAACATTCCACAATGTATTTGATAATTAAAGCCAGTGGACATCTAAATAAACGTTTAAATGGCAGATTATAGCAATTTCAGTGGATCCATTCTTTTATATTTTGAAATTGTGTGTGCAAATAGGCTAATATATTTTACATATTTTTATTCTGTTTTCAAATTTACTGTTAGAAGGATTTTACTATTATTTCACCTTTTTTCAGTGTTATGAATCACTACTTGTTCTCGGCCCAAGCAATACACATTCTCTCTCTTCATCTTGCTTTGCTAGATATTATTACATAAGCATTTTTATTTCTGTAGTTTTAAATTCTTTTCCCTGGTAAGTACATGGGCAGTAGGCTCTTATTCAGTACTCAAATTGGACTATGATGGATCAGAACACTGTTACAGCAAGCCTCCTGGTCCAAATTCAGAAAATGTACAGAATGGTGCAGTGGATCTGTTAATCTGTATATGTTCATTTTATATCCCAAACCCATATATTCAATTCTGGATTACAAGGAGCCTGTGTCTGAAAATTCTTTCTGTAAAACTGGAGTACTGAGGACACCAAGCAGCTGTGACTGGCAAATCACTAAAGCCATTCTGGCATCCAGTAAAAATTGCCACATTTTTTGGGGACTGCATTCCACATATTCTATTTTCCTTGTTGTGTAAGTGTAGTGACCAGATTTCCCTGAAACAAATTCAGGATAGACTCTTCGCATTTTTAAAATTCTCTGCTCCAGTTTTTATACTGTTGACACTAAACACACATTTGTGTCTTCCAGACTCCTTGCCACTTTTAAGTGTTTCCCCTTTTACTATTGCAGATGTATTTTTACGTCAGAAACTAAACTAATTGGTTTAGTTCATGAGCTGAGCCAAGAATTTCTAATTCTTTTTTATTTCTCTTGACCAGTGTCAGGAGGGACAGGTTATAATGTAAAAATAATTACAATGAAAGGAAAATGTACTTTATTGATAGTTCTTTAGTGAGTGATTCATTTAGCTGGTCACAAAATTATGAATCGGCCACTCTGGTTGTGACCCAGGGCACCCACTTCAGTTTTCATAGTAAGTGCCTTTCCACTTACCCACCAAACTCTACAATTGACATCAAAACAAGTTAGTTTTGGCAGCACTAAGAACTGAGCTGCAATTTACAAAAACAGGAGTTAACAATGTTCTTGTTTAGTAGGAGGCTTGGCATTTTCTGTTTTACGGCTATAATTTTTCACTTGAAGTGCCATTTTCTGGATGCATATATGCCTAAACCCAAGGTAGCTGACTAATGGGCTCATTGACATGTGTGATATTTATAATCACAGGATGTGACAGGTGATTAAAAAAGTGCATTGATGAATATCAAAATTGTTAGGCTGAAGGTTAAATCCTCCCAGTATTTTCTTTTAACTAACACACTGCTTATATCACATAAATTAAATGAGTCAGCCTGCTTTTGCAAAATGTAATGTGGAAAAAAAAAACACAAGCAAAAGGGGACCTTCTTTCAACTACTGTAAAAACGTAATAGCTTTAACAATTGGTAATACATTAAGCCTTTTAACAAGGATAATTTCTAGCTCCCTGTGCTAGTTTTTTGGTCTAAGTAGGGAGAAAATAAATGAATGCATAGACTATGAAAAATGTTCTACAAGAAATTGATGCCATTATCCTATGATAAGGAAGGACATAAAAACCACAGACTGGGGCATGACCTCCACAAAAAGCTCTATGATCTGACTTACCTTTGGCTGAAGGAATTTACATCAATCACTCTCAGAAGTAAAGCCTGTATATAATATAGAAGTCCAACACCTCAAACAAAACTGTTCTCTTCTTGAAAATCTAGCTGTTGATACCACAGGATCAAAGCTCAGACAAACAGGTTGAGGAAACATTTGCATACCCAAGAGGTACAAATTATGAAATGTAAATTGAACCTTGAAAGACAGCTTCCCCTTGGGGAATAATAAAGTATATCAAATCAAAGAAAAAAAATCAACATTAACTCTTTGCTTTTATGCATAAACATAACAGTTTCCTGTCATCATTTTGTTCTTGTATATTGAATTTTGTTTTGCAGGTTATTGTTGTGTATCATTTTGTTGCAGTGTTTTTCATATCGCATGACTTAATCTACTCATATACCAATTTTTTTAGTTTTTATAAACTTTTATTATTGTTGGATCTTTTTTTATCAGTGAGTGGGAAAAAGAATTTCATCACAAATGTGAGCAAAAAAAAAACTGTAATCTTTATAACTCTCGATGTTGCCAAGCTTTATGTTTGATATTTATTATCTTGATAGTTCATTAGGTTCAATTGGTGATAAAAAATATTTTGTCTTTCAGACTTTAATACACAACCATTTTCTTTATGTGGTTTAGTTTTCAGTTAAATCAAACTGATAATGGACACTGTCTAGGCATTTCTATTATTTTAATTGCTTTTAAATTCTCAGATAACACTTTAAATACAGACGTGCTACAGTGTATAGTAGAAAAAGCCATGTATAGTACTTTCAGATATTTAACACAGGACTTTGTTTCAGCCATTGTGTAATGGGTATACTTTTTAGTCACTGCCCTAATTTGGATTCAGTTTCGTATATTACTCATCTACTTGTAGTTTTGAATACAGTCAGAACAGTGCATTTTCCTCAATGCCAAGGACCTGCAATGGCAATTGTATAAGTCACACCTAGCATTTGTTAAGGAATGAGGACTGACAAGAGTTTTTACTTAAAGCTGACTGTGTTTCCAGTAAATCCTGGAGGCTGAAGGCAGTTATAAATTGCTGTCATCAAAGACAAAAAAAAATTTTCGCTGCAGCTACTACATTCAGTCGTGGTTTTGGTTTTACTTATTCTGTTGATGAATGTTCAGCCCAATTTCTAAATGCAAGATAATTTTTTATTAACTGGATATATATAGTTTTATTAATAATAATAATAATAATACATTTTATTCATTTCTTAGCCTGTGAAGTAATGAATGACTGACATTTCAGGTCTTCATTTTCAAACAAGGTTAAAAGTACATTTTTGTTTACTCTGTTGTAGATATTATTTTTCATTTTGGTCATTCTGATTTTTTTAAGAAACAATTTAAGAAGAATGCAGCTGCACTAAACATAAAAATTGATCTTAAACTGCTGCTCCAAAAAATGGGAACATTGACATTGCACAAACTAAAGAGTTTAATGGCTGCAGCAAGAATACATTTTTCTATATTTTTAGCTTTGGAGACCAGCTCAAATAAGGATGTGACCTTTAATGGAAAGATTGACACATACAAAAATGGCAGCTGTAAGGGGATTGAATCTTGGTACTAAATGTACCCATTGTGAACTAACACGGGGTGCTCCAGCTGCCCCAACCCAACACAGACAGGCAGAGCACACGTTTATTCCCATGGGAAGCACTTTTTGCTTACTCCCCACAACACCGCACAGTACAACACTAAGCACAGTGCACAATGCACAATACACAGTGTACACTTTGCGCCCCCCATCCCCCGCTCTCTTTCTCTCTCTTCTCCTCCCTAGTGAGCTTCGTCCTCTTTCTCCCAACTCCAGCCCCAAATAAAGGCGGGTGGCTCATTAGCAAGGTCTAGAATCATTTCCAGGTGAGGTGAAAGCCTAGCATAGCAGGACTCTGCCATCTCAGCAGCTCCCACTTAGCGATCCCTACGGAACCCAACACCCTGCATCAAACTTCAACTCCCAGTGTGTGCTGTGGGAATCCACGGTGCCACACCCATCCAGGTGGACTGCCCTCTAGTGTCCCAGGGAAGGTAATGCCTTGTGGATGCTCTCTCCTCTGGTCCTTCCATCCAGCTGACATCCCAACTAGGTAATGACCATGGCCGTCCATCACACCATTAACGATTACATATTTATCAGCAATAACATTTTACATTATTTTGGAAACATCTGGAGTCAGAGAAAATTTAATGATAAATATTACAGTATTTGCTTTGCTTCTAAATTAAAGTATGGGAGATGTTGCTAGTGGTACAAACATAAAATGATGCAAAGCAAAGTGTGCCTATGCTGTGTGTATGGCAGTGGGTTATTTAATTATTTATTCATTAATTTCATATATTAATACAGTGAAGTAGTGGGATGGTGTAATGGTTGGTGCTGCTGCCTCATAGTTCCAGAAGACTAGGCTCATATGTGGTTTTGGTCATCATCTGTATAGAGTTTGCATGTTCTCAGTTGGTCCTGTTGATTTTTCTCTGAGCATCTTTGTTGGTTTCCCCCCAAATCTTAAAGGTGAAGAAGATAGTTGATTTCGCGACTCTAACCTGAGCTTGTTCCAGGGTTACTTGTTTTCTTGCATCCATTGCAGCCAAAGTAGGCCCTAATTTGGACAATGTGGGTTTGGAAATGCATGGATGAATATTAATACAGTTTACGTATTGAAAAAACATTTATCTGCCAATTAAAAAAATTTACTTCTTTAAGTCCATGCCCTGACAATGGATTGTAAAATAATACAGCCATTTTTGCAAAATAACAGCACGTTTGCAAATTAATGGAATAACTGGTTAAAATTATGCTGTCATTTTTAATAAATAATTCATGGTGAATATCATAATTGTGAATAGAGAAATCATGTTGAAAATAATAGAGGTGGAAAACTGATGCAGACGACACAAAGAATGTCCAAAATCAATATGCAGGAATATTCACCATACTTTTTCAAAATAAC
The DNA here is from genome assembly GCF_900747795.2 of Erpetoichthys calabaricus. Lineage (NCBI taxonomy): Eukaryota > Metazoa > Chordata > Cladistia > Polypteriformes > Polypteridae > Erpetoichthys > Erpetoichthys calabaricus. The sequence continues at coordinate 132,765,688 of NC_041400.2, read as the reverse complement.
ATAAAAATTTCTAATCATCTTAGTCTAATTTGGGGTCATTAGGGTAAAAGCCTATCCAGGCAGCACAGAGTGCAAAGCAGGAATCAGTGCTGGACAGGGGGTTCCAGACCATTGCAGAGCCTCCTCTCTCTAACACGAACACACACAACATAGAGGAAAATGTGATTTTTGATGGGAGTGTAGACATGTTGGTGAACATGCAAACTCCAAATGGATGAAATCTAAACACAGGATTTGCACCAAGCCCACTGCCCACTTTACCACACTATAATCCAAATAATTTACCAGTTTATCTAAATAACAGCAAAGATGTTTCATAATTTTAAAATAATACAAATAATGCCATAATTATATACAATTTTAAGAAATGTCACACTTAAGCTTTAAAATCCCTGCAACCCTGGACTGAATTATACTGGATTTATGATGGATGGATGGATATTTGCAAAATAATGGAGACTGCAAAATACAACTGTTCATTCTGTAATAGTGAAAAGAGCTTATTTGTTTCCTACTTATTTATTAAGATCCACGGGCATTAATTTAATCCTAACACTGAAAAACAGTAGTTGCAGTTTGCTGTAGCCCAGTTAACTAATTGATCTTTAGAAAACAGAGAGACGCTCCTAGAAAAAGAAAATACAAACAGTGAGCACAGTCTGTGCCATGTCAGTTGCATCTTTAAGCATGAGCTTGTCAGCTATCACCCAAAATAAAGTACGTTTCCGTTATCACAAACTCACACCTATTTGTGGACGCATGAGACATCTTTACCCAGAATGCTATTGATAAAAAATGAACTTGCTCTACTTTTTTTTGTGACTAAACATTAAAACGCTTAAAATGAGCGATCGGGTTCTTTTTGGCATTCTTACCACCATAATCCTAACACGTAGAAACGTCATTGCAAAGGGATCGGGGGCGTTGAAAGTGTTAACTGCGATGTCGGCCGAATGAAGGGGAAGTTGCAGTGAATCAGGAGGCTGGCCGTTTCGGAGATTCGCCGCCTGTGTCCGAGCTTCAGCTCCCCTGTCTTGCAGGACTCGAATGCGGGGGCTTGTGGGAAACTCAGGGCAGCAGCTGCGCTCTAGAAGACCACAAACTTTTGTAACACATGGGAAGTTGCGGGATTTCAGAATAGGCGGTAGACGGATAACTCAGCTGTCCTTCCCTCGTTGTAACTCAATGGTTTTGTAAAGACAGAAGTGAGGCGATGAAAAGGCAACTTTTGAGAACAAGTCGACTACCGGAATGATACTGGGACTTCAGGTATACAGTATAGCTAAGTAAGAATGTTTACTTTGTATGCGAGTTTTCTAAGGACTTTGTTTGTTATTATAAGTTTGGGACCAAAAGCAGTGTTAGATTTAAAGTTCTGTGTAGTTTGTGGAACCATCAAAGGCTAGTTCGTCACTGGAAGCGAACATTCAAGTTTCAGATGCGATATAGAGCGGGTGATCTTAGCGTTGCTCCACGGACAGATTTTAGGTCTTCCACAGGTGTGGCAAGGAAAAGTTCCGACGAAAGGCGCCACAAGAAGGCAGATGTTTCATTCATACACCTGCATTTATTCATCCTGTGGTATCTTTCCGCCCTAGCTCTTGTCTCTATTCCGTTGACAGTTTAACACGTACCCAGTATGCGTGATCGTTTGTTCTTGAAGGCAGACACTTAAAAGGTGGCAATGGTGGTGTTAGCTTTGTGCGCACCCAGCTGTCGGTGTCTGTCACTGGAGCTCTGGATGCAGGCAGCTCGCTAGCTACATCTGGCTCTGTTTCGTGGCAGTCGACGGCCTCCGGGGAAGCAGCGCTCCGCCGACTAGTGCCAGGAAATAAGCACATCTTTGGAAATACACAATTGGCAAATGTTATCTTCTTTACCACCAAGACCGATTTAACGACTTGTGGTTCTGTGTATAAAATACGTTTATTTCCTTCCTGAAAGACTTCCATGGTCATGCACTTCACGGTACACGCCCTTGGGTTTAAAGTTAGAGCTCTGTGATAAATCAAAATCTGCAATTGTACGGTAAATATACAGTCTTTTAGAAACGTACTTAACCAAAAATGTTTTAGCTAGGAATAGTCAGACTCACGGATTAAAACAAATTTCTGTTTCTAGTTATTGAATCTGCAAGTCAGTTTAGATAAACCTTATCTAGTTGCTTAATTTGAAAGTTGTTGGATAGATATGCTTGAGTTAAGATATGATATGCCGAGTTAGTCAGTACCATATATGAGTAAAAAAATCAGAACGGTGTGGTTAGATAGAGTACATATTTAATTACACTTGCCCAAGTTGTTGAATAGTAGTAAGGTTGCTTACTAAAGTGGTTTTTAAGTAGTGCTTGCTATCAGAGGTTCTGTACCTTTTCTGCCAGGAGTGCATACTATATTGTTTTGTAATATGATTATACTTGTGGTGGAGTCAAAATTATGTAGTCTGAATTTATTTGGGCCCTCAAGAACTATTGCTACTGTTGGGCAGCTTGAAGTGAACACTTAAAACCTAGACATGGGTCATCATAGGTTCTCTCAATAGTTTTCAAAATTGTAGAATAACCACCCAATATATGTGTTTAAGATTTATGAATTTCACAGTGTTGTTTTACCACAGCATAGTGGTACAGTGATAAATGGTACTGCTGCTGCTTCATAGACTGAGCATCAGGGTTAGAATGCTGTTCTCCATGTGGCTACATGTATTTTTTGCTGGTTACTCTGGTTCTTCTCTCACATCACAAAGATGTGCTTGTTCAATGGACGTGCAATTCCAAATTGACGTTTAATTAGTGAGTGAGAGTGTACATTAATGTTAGTGGTGTCTCATTCTCAGTGCTGAAAGGTTTGTATATGCCCTCAGTGACCCTGAATTAGATCAAGTAACTTTGAGAGTTTTATGTTTTCAGTACCTTTAAAAATAATGGATCTTTTTATTAAACATTTATTCTGATAAAACAGACAGATTGAAGGATGAATGGTAATGGTATGCATAATACACAAGTCCTCCTAAATACTTGGAAAATATGAAATGTTTCAATTTGTGTTTTGGCCTTTTAATGTATAAACAACAGATTTCAAAATCACTTAACAATGAAAAATATGAGTGTGTCTAAATTAAAGGTAGGTTTATAGTATTAAATAATTTGGATAAATAATTTCTGACTTATACTGTAGTATGCTTAAGTGACTTAATTGTATACTGTAGTATGCTTAAGTGACTTAATTGATTAGCTCCGTTAGCCTTTTGTATCCGTCCATTTGGTAGTTAAACTAAATGTGGACTCCTAGTTTTCAAAGTAATTTAAAGCAAGTATATGTATTTCCAAGGGAATATTGTGCTTTTGTGTGTTGTTGCATATAATCTTGAGTTGTTTTTGTACTATACATGGTGAGATACAGTGTACTACCTCACAGATCCAGCATCCTGAAATGAAATCCCACATTGTTCAAACTCCAAAATAAGACATTCTATAAACGTCATGCCTGTGTGGTTTTTCCTTCAGGTACTCTGGTTGTCATCTCACATCACTAATTACAAATTAGTCTTTTTCTGATTCTGGATGTATGTGGGAGTGGGTCCTTTGATTGATTGGTGTCACTCCCAAGGTTGTTTTGTGCCTTGCCTACAATGGTGCCTGGATTGTCAGGATTGCAATGGTGAGATCCACTGCAATTAATTAATCTTATAGGTTTGTCTTAATAACAAATAATATTATTCCATTTTGTTTATTATAAAATGGTATGGTTTGGTGGGTTGGGACTTTTGACTCTGGAATCCATAGAGGTTTATTTTCTCAAGCATCGTATTGGCTGGAGTTTTTGTTTTCCCCTCCTTCCTGACCATCTCTTCATAATTTCGGACTGTGACCTTTACTATTCTAACAATTAGAGATTTGAAAACTGAATATACTGCACTAAGTAGTAATTAAAATTATGCTTAATTTCTCTAGTGACACACTTCTATTTTTTTAATTTTTTATTTGCATTATCTGTTTAATATTTCCCAATTTATTTATTATAATACTTTTTTACTTCTTGTAAGGCACTTTGAGCTACACTATTTAAATATGCTGCTGAATTAGATATCTATGCAATATTTGTTAATGTCTTTCTTTGCTATAATAAACATATTTGTAAATGTGAACGGTGTTGTGGGCTTGTAAAGAGGAGGAGACTTTTTTGCAGAGTTTGTCATTATAAAAAGAAAATGAGTTCACAGTACAGAGTAATTGTGTCAGCTTGTTAATAGTATTGAAGGGTTTATAGAAGGGTGTCATTTTTTCAGCATTTACATGATAATAATTAAGTAAAAACATGCGAAGTTTGATCTCAAGGTCAAATTTATGTGTGATGCATTTTGTCTCGAAATTGCAAATATTAGTTAAAATATTTACACAAGTAGTAAAGCAGGGTAATCATTTGAATACCAATGTAATGTGTGTGCATGTTGTCTGACCAATGGGCTTCCTTTTATCAAAATATCAAAGGCAGTTTTTTATTTTTAGAGGCCATATTTTTAAGAATAATTGAGTGTTGTTATTAGTAGCATATCTTTTTCTAATTGGCCTATATAAAATTTAATCTTGTAAAAAAAGTGTCTTGCATGCTCTAGTTTTTGAGGCTAATTAGCATTTCAAAATAAACAAAACTGTACATTATGTATATGTTTCTAGATTTTTTTCTTTACTTTGAAAGCATTGTGTAATAGAGACAATTGCAGTTTATAACCTTTATTTGTTGCATGTAAACAAAGTTTTATGAGCTTTACGGTTTAACTTGGCACTGACTTGGAAGAAGTAAGAATGTAACATTGAAGCTGTGCAGGGTGTGTGAAAAGATGAAAAAAGGAGGCAGGAATTGCCTGCTGTAAATTTGGACAGTGTAAGAAATCTGCTCAGAAAAGAAACTGATGTCATATGGGAACAGTTTAAGGAAACTGTCTATACTGAGCAGCGAAGTTGCTTGTTTTTTGCCACTAGTACTTATTTGTTTTGAATTTCTTATTTGTTCATTACAAGACTGTTAAAACACCTTAAAGTATTTTTTGAATTTTAGCTTTTTTTAGTTTTACAGCCAAATTATTTTGGCAAACAAATCTGCAGATAGGAAAAAAGGCTGAACTTTTAATTTTATTTATATACTTTTTATACAGATAGGCATATGTCCAACAGTATATTATAAACAACCTATATAGCTGAAACATTCTTTTTATGTTTTACCACCATAATTAGATCGTGCAAAGATCACAGTTAATTTCTATTCCTATTTACACATTATCCAAGTCAAGTTTATTTTATCCTCCTTGGTTGCCTGAAAATTTTTTTCAAGAACGTTTTGTGTGGGTGTTCCCTTAATTTAAGTCCATTAGCAGAGAAATGCATTCAAGCAGAAAGGGGCACCCCAACCATTTTTCACTTGTGTCTTTGCCTGGAACAGAAGGAAAGATTAAGAATAAAGCAAGTACTTAAACGTCGTTCCTACTTTTACTGTAATGGAGAATTGCTTTATACCCATCAGAAGCATAAGATGAGTTTTCTCTTAGTGCATATGGCCTATTTGTTACATTTCATTTGAATCTTACTATCTTGCATCTTACTCTGTTCATGGCAGAGAAATCCATCTTACACTCTTGCGTTTGACCATAGCCTAACTTTTCATAGTAAGAGCCAGCACTGATACTGTGGTGAGTTGGTCAGTTCCCTAAAATATATATTCACTTCAAGTTAAGTTGTGATTTTATCTGAATGATCACTGTTTTCCATGGGCAATAACTTATAACAATCTATTCCTAATTATAAAGTTCTAATATTTACAACTGTTTAATAATACATTACCTTTATTGATCTAATCAGCACATACTCCTTTAGATAAACACACCTCTTGAGCATCTATTCTTTCAGAAAATTACTCAAAAGGACGTATTTGCCATCATCGGTCCCCGTCACTCTGGATTGCTTTAAAAGGCTTTGAAAAGATGTTATTTGTGCTACTTGTGTTGGTGGTGAATGGATATCTACTAGCACTTCCAGGTTTTGGCATCTGCTGTCCAAACTATCTTTAGTCTTTCTGGATATGACTTGGGATAATTTCTTCTTTCACAAAAATTATCAGTCATTGCATATTGTTGAAATGACATGTTCTGGTCTCTTTGTCAGACAATTTTCACTCACTGAACCATGAACAAGTAACCAAGACATGTGATTTCATTAGTAATCATTATCATTCATTAGTAAAGTGGTAGATGACACTGCTACTTATGAATCTCTGTGTTTTAATATCATCCAGTATTTGTTGGTAATTTCAGTGAGCTCATTACTTTTGGTATTATATTTACTTATTTGGCTGACACCTTTATCCAAGGTGACTTATAACATTTTTGATACAGTTGGTTACATTTCTTTTTGGTTTTCCAATTGGAGCACAGGCAGATCAAGTAACTTGCTCATGGTCACACAGTGTCAGTAGCGGGATTTAAACCCACAAGTCTTAACCACTATGCCACACAGCCTGATATTATCATCATGTTAAATAATAAAAAATGGTAATTGATATTTTATGACAAAGAAGTTGAACTCTTTATTTGTAAAAAGTTTTTAAAAACTGAGTTTGATGAAGCCATGCTTTCATTATCTAGAGTATGTGCAGACTGCAGTAATAAACCAATATTTAGCACTGAAGGAAAATAATCTTATTTGCTATAAGGAACTGGAAGGATTTATTCTTTCTTGCAATCACAACTTTTTCTCAGTGAGTGCATAAACTAGGGACATCTTAATCTTAAGTCATCTCCCATAAAATATTGTGGTCATAAGAATTTGCTGAGTTCACAAAACAGGCATACAAATGACTGACTAACTCTCATAACTGTGACGTCTTTACTTAACACCCTTCTTTTGGGATGGTGCTTTTAAGCTTAATGAGCATACCACCCATAATGTAAATGTCAGGTTTGGATGTGACACCAGTTGGTAGACTGCCATATATGGGACAGATCCTAAAATTAGTTGTACGTGTATTTATAACACTAGGTACCAACTTGTGGAATGTAACTATTCATTTATCTTGGTTACTATCATGTTTACATAACCTAATTTATCAGAAGATTCTCTGAGGAGAATAGATTTATTCACGGAGGCAGCTGTTGTAGATGGTATGTGAATATTTATAAGTAGCAGATAATTAGAATATCCTAGCGATGCTATGTAATGCATTGCATAGTGTATGCAACAGAACCTGTCCTTGGGGATGATGCTGTTTACCAACTATGCTACAGTATCCTTTTAGAAATAAAGGACAACAACTACAGTAGTACTGCAGATTTAAATATGAAATTGGTTTCTTCTGAAAAGTTTCATTAGCTTGGGTTTAAATTTCACATTGGGCTTTTGTGGAGATTGAATATTCTCTGTTTTATATGAGTTTTTCTTCAGATACTATGGTTTTTATTCCACACCCTAATACATGCTTCCTAATTGTCACATTGTGCGTGCATATGATGACTTAGTACCCTGTCCTGATTTGGTTCCTGCATCGCATTCAGTGAGATTCTGAATTGGATTAAACAAGCAGATTAAGCACAGAAAGTATTCTGTATGTTATGGTATTTTTTCTCCCCGAAAACAAAGTCTCCTTAGATTTTGGGTGAGGAGGTGTAAACTGCGTATCTGTTATGAATACTGTCCTGTCTGCTTTGTGGTTGAAATGTTTTTGCATGGAAAAAGGTATCTTCAGGGCTTCTTTTTATCTATATGAAAGTACGTCTTTTGATTATGCAAGTAGACAAATGTCAGTTTTATCTGTTGTGTAGATCAAACTACCTTAAGAGGAAAACTTGTGTACTCTAATATTTCTGTAGTGCGGTGTCCACAGCTAATGTTGGAAAATCAGCCCCACATAAGTTAAGGAGTCCCACCCTAGTTTTAGCTGCTGCAGATGTAGCAGGAGAATTCAGCAGGGGTCCCCTAACATTTCATTTTGTTAGCTCTTTTACAGTGTCTGTGGCCTTGCTGGAGTGAAGACATGTCATATTCATTGGAACAGCATATTTTGATTGGAGAGCTTCATGTTTCTGTAGACTCCTTCAAGCTGACATGTGAGGCATTTGTTGAATGGTATCCTGTTGTGTGAGTGCTTTTGTAAAACAATTCAGCAATGGATAAAATGTAGCATACTTCTAATTATGTAAACAGAAACTAAAAACCTCTTCATCTGTACCAGACGTTGTTGTCATTTTGCAGATCCTATGGACTGAAGTTGTCATAAGTTGACATGATAGTTATAACAGCAAACAGACCAAGGTTTGTTTTCATGAATACAACACTTTGTATCACAGCCTTTAAAATTTGACAATAATTTGATCTGGTTAATTTTTTGTGTGCCAGCCTGCAGAATCTGCAGTTTTTTTGTGAAAAAGCTTGTGGAATGTGAAATCATCTTATGTTGTAACCACCAGGGGACACTCTCGAGACCCAAACTGCAGACACAGTAATGCCCAACACAATTCTGAGTTTAAATAAAATATACTTATTTATACACCACACCTTTTCAACAATCAGCCACCAAAAGATCAACCACCTATATACCATTCTGTCAAATTCTTCCTCCGAGAGTGTTGCCTGCTACCTCACGACTCTGACTACCAGATGTGAGATGGTGAGCCCATTTTCAGGCAAGACCCAAGAGTGTTTCTGGTGTCGCCAAATGGCATATCAGTTGCACTTCTGGGTCACATAGAAACAAGCATTATTCTCCCCCCAACAGTGCCCTCTCGTGGGACCCAAGGACCCCAACAGGGCTGTACTTCTGCACTCCATTTCCCATGCAATACTGCAGGTGTCGTGTTTGGGATCATCTTTGAGGAACAGTGCCACTTTCTGTGTCGGGGTATGAATTGTTCCCGGAACCCACTTTCTCTCAGTCCATTCCTTATCCACTGATCCCAGCCGGGATGAAGATTAGGTGTTTCAGGTGGGTTGTGTCTCAAGTCCAGCGATCCTTACATTAAGGCGTCCAGTCTTGGCAAGACCTCTATTTCCATCCTGATAAGGATGCCGTCTACCTTACCTGGTGCTTACAGTGTACAATCAGCCTTAAAAATGTAAAATTTTAATTACTTTGAAATTCGTAGTTATAACCTTTCACTTGACTGATATCAAGTGCTGCATAGTTATAATGTTACATTTGGTCATCTTTCATATAATTATTGAAGTATATGCAAACTTTCATCAAATGCTTCATGCTGAAAAATGAAAACAGGGTCTGATGCTGCTGTCACTGAGGAAACCAGGCACAGAACTTGAAAACCAAAAACAAATGTGGAATGTTTTTGCATCATTTTTTTATTCATTATTTAGTGAAAACAGAGATTGACACTTGACACACTATTAAGTTTATTTTTTTATTTTACCTAGATAATCCATTTTTTATCCATTTTTTACAGCTGGCAGTGCTGTTGAATTAAAGGACACTTCTCCAATCCAGTCTGCCTAAGCTACTGACACAGACTGCAGAACATGCCTAGTTTGCTGTTCTCTCTTTCCTCTCCTCCTATCTCCACAACCTGTATTAAACTCTACTTTCCTCTGCCATCTTCCCTCATCATTTACTTCATTTTTAGACGATCCTTTACTGTCGCTACTTAAATATAATAAAGATACCATAACACATCTTATAAATAACAATAAAGATGGTTTCATTTAACAATATGGGTCATGATTACAGTTTTTTTGTTTTTTTTAGTGATGAGATGAAAAGTTCATATTGATAGTCAATTAAATTTTGTTTTGTCAGCCATTCATTAATAAACTGGCCTATTCCAGTTTCGGGTCTTGAAGGCCTGGAGTTAATCCAAGCAGCATGGTGCACTAGGTAGTAAGCAAGCCTAATTGTGACATTGGTCTACCTAATAATAGTTTTCAAACATATTCACAAACCTGGAAAAATATGAGACAAGCTTAATCTAACTTGCACGTCTTTGGATGTGAAAGTAAACTCAGAGTTCCCAGAGGGAAGTTCTTGCAGACAGAGGAGGACATTTCAAGTCATACGAATCCTAACTGGTCTTAGATTCAAACCCAAGATTGTAAAACGTGCGTAATGGTCATGAGTTCCTTCTACAGTTAAAGTGGGAATGACTATTAGGGGTTGAGGCGATGGTTGCTGATATTGGCCCTTGCCGACTGGCTGACCTCATTGTTGATGTAAATAAAAATCAAATTACCAAACTGCAGCCGTGACTTTTTTTTTTTTTTTTGGTTTAATTCTCTCATGTTTCAAAGCCTCCCAAAAAATCGTTCAAGCAGTCTTATTCACAATAGGATAGTGTGAGATTCCTGTGCTATGTATCATGGCCTGTTTTGTTTTTTCTTCCTCGAGTAGACAGAGTGGGAGTTTACGAAAGACTTAGATATTGCAACAGGGGACTGGCCAAGCTATCCCTTACACAGATGCCTGGCCTGAGAGGCCTCCATGATTCAGTAGTTCACAGCACAACTTGGCAGATAAAGGTGACTTTCTCTTTCTTGATATGGTCATTATATTTTGTTTGTAGACATATGTAACAGGGCTCAGAACACAGACTGCAAGACCTGGGAGGCCACCTGGGCCCAGGCTACCTTTAACCTAATATTAGTGATGAGTCAGCAATTTCAGCAAAATTGAATTTATTTCCTTTCGTAAAAATAATCGTAAAACTATAATGTTAAGTGGCCAGTAATATTTGTTCAATTGGGACAGGAAGAATGGTGTTTTAATATATATAAAAACCTTTACAAATGAGGGGTCTACACTTCATATCAAGCAGCAGGAGTGCCCCATGTCTGACAAGAGGCAGTCTAATCAGTGCATCCTGCCTAAAGTTTGAAATGGAATAGTGCAGGTATATTTATGGCACTGTGCCACTGCACTGTTCACAGGCTCAGAGCACCCATGGTGTCTTGCTCTTTACATTTTAGCTATTTTACTATCGTTTAGGCAGCTCACTATCCTTAAAATGTCCACTCGTCATTATTGCACTGAAGTTTGTCATTTGCATTATGAAATGTCATCTCATACTGTGGGCCACTGATCCACAGAAAATAATGCAAACTGTCAATGATGTTATGCCCTTTTTTGTAGCACGTTGTTTGCTTGTTGTTAAGAAAAGGCAAAATATCTAACAAACCATGATGAAGCAGAATGATGTCTTAATTTTTTTTCTCTAATGCATCTCAAGCTGTACATTGTTTTGAAATGACAGTGTAAATGTTTAATACATCACACAGCCCTAATGACTGACATTTTAGCTTAATTTTCTGAAAGTAAAACATACACATTTGTTTGGAAAATTTGTATGACCACATTGTCTTTTCAGCACAAGTTTAATTTACTGGTATCTGCTGACTTTAATTGAGCTCAAGTAGTTTAAATATTGACCATGATCAAATCAAATAAAAAATAAATATTGACCATATATACTTTAGTCATACTGGTATTTTTCATCCATTTTCTGAATCTCCTTTTCCATCACCTGGTCTCAGGGAGCTAAATTCCTTCCTAGCTACACTGAGCATATATATTTAAAATGAATACCCATTGCAGACACAAGAATATCATACCAGCTCTACAAAGATAATAACGGAACCATGAGTCGGTCTAATGTCTTCCTTGCAACTGCAAGGGAGCTGCACAAACCAAAATGATGCCATAACACTTGCCATATTTTGTATTCCTTATTAGTTGACTAATTTAGCTTGGCATGCTATATATATTTTTTGAATATCTTTGTCTACATTTACACTGGAAGAGAGTCATTGCTAATCACATGAAATAGGTAAATTATTTTTACTGCTTGGAGATAAGAAAAATATAATGAAGAAAAATGTAGAGAATAAACTGCTTTAATGGCTTTCATGGTTTAACTAGAATTTTGCATTTTCCTCACTGTTTCACTAGTCTTGTACTGGTAATGGATCAATGCAGGATAAGTTTGCTGTCTTTGCTTTTGTTTAATATATGCTAAACACCACATTTCTGATTAACATTTCCAAGTTGTTAATTATGAGCATTGCCACCTAGTGTCACTTCCGCTCTGGAATGTCTCACACCTAGGCCCTACTTTGCACTGTGCACTATCACCATTGTTTTCAGCATCACCGGACTTCAAGATGTCTAGAAGCTGGAGTGTGCAGTATCTCACAGTAAACTGACAGTATCTTGTCATTGCCCCTTTCAAAAATCGACTCCAGAGATGTCTCCCTCGCATACAAGCATGTTGAAGAATTTGGGCTGTGAATTTCCATGCCCATTTATCTTTGATTTACTTGAATTAGATTGAAAACACAATATACTTTACAAAAGCATTTTTTTATAGTTTTAATATACTGTAAACAGTAAATGAAAGGGAAAATAGAAGTATTTGAGGTGAAAAAGGAACTAAATATAAAGATCATACTTTCTCTATGCTAAGTTGCTGTATATATACTAGCACTGTATTAGTGAGTCACTTCCCTAAGTAGAAATGTTGTTTTTCATACTATAGATAAAATGTCTTAGCTTTCACTCCCAAATTCCTTAATCCAGCACAGAGTGCAACTTACGCCTGCTTAAATGGTAATTCCCTCTTGGTGATCCAAAACCTAACATGAAAAGGTAGTCAGTTTTCGTGGTGAGTTAATTTTTACAAATTAAAGGTTACTTTCTTCCCTTACAAATCTTTCTTTGAGCTGATTTAATCATGGAGTTCTGAAACTGAAACAAAGGCACTGTTTTTGTTTCTTTAGTATTTATTTTGGAAACTGGACTTTTGGGGCTGGTATATAGATCACATTGCGCACAGTATGTAATCAGGAGATGCCTTTTCTTTTAGTGTATTTGCAAATATAATTTTGTTACAACTAAGCTTTGATATTTCCACACACTATTTATTAAATACATTATTTTTGTGATTTTATTTGAAATTCACTTGTATGAATTAAAACTGGTTTTGGTGCATACATCCTGTTTTTTTTTCTACTGAATCTTATTAGTGTTGTTTTTGTAAGGCAAACACATAGCATTTTTAGTGTAATGTTATTTATTTAATATAATAAATGATCTTTTCACTAAAAGTTGCACATCACAGATAAGTTTGCTGTCTTTGCCCTTGTTTAATATGTGCTAAACACACACACTGCCTGTAATAAGAATATAAGTTTAATGTCACTCTGCTGTGTACAAATATTATTTTATAAATCCACTCCCATGTACAGGCCTGGCCAAAGTTAGCACACAGGGGCTCTCAGCATTTAGAACTGCTAGGCAAGCATTTGAAGAGAGAAAGGTACAACCACGAAAATGGGCATTGTACTATTTCTGTATGTTAGAGATGAAATTGAATCCTCTCCTTGCCTTGTTTGGAACTTAAGTAAGGGCCTACACTTGGAGAAAACAGTATAAAAGACTTGGACAGCAGCCAAGTCTTCGAAGCCGACGGACGGATGGGTGATATCGTCATCCGTCCTGGAAAGCCTTCCAGCGCAGCATTGAAAAATGGTACACTGTATACATTGAGATCCATCCATCCATCCATTATCCATCCATCCATCCATCCATTATCCAACCCGCTATATCCTAACTACAGGGTCACGGGGGTCTGCTGGAGCCAATCCCAGCCAACACAGGGTGCAAGGTAGGAAACAAACCCCGGGCAGGGCGCGCGCGCACGCACACACACACACACACACACACACGTGCACACACTAGGGAAATTTAGAATCGCCAATGCACCTAACCTGCATGTCTTTGGACTGTGGGAGGAAACTGGAGTACCCGGAGGAAACCCATGCAGACACGGGGAGAACATGCAAACTCCACGCAGAGAGTACCCGGGAAGCGAACCCAGGTCTCCTAACTGCGAGGCAGCAGTGCTACCCACTGCGCCACAGTGCCGTACAACGAGATCCCACCTTGATAAAGTTTTGTCATGGCTGGCTTCCCGTCTGTAATGCCTCGTAAATCGTCATTAAAGAAAGCTGTTATTTTCTCATATGTGATTTCTTACCGCCATATCAATATGGGAGGGATATTGCCTTTTAATATTATATCTGTATAGTTTCAGGTTACTTAAAATGCCGCAATTACAAAAGAATTTATTTCAACTAGGCCTACAGGGAACACCGCCATCCCGTTTTTTTCCACTGAATCTTATTAGTGTTGTTTTTGTAAGGCAAACACATAGCATTTTTAGTGAACTGTTAGTTATTTGATGTTATATTTTATGCAATAATATACAGTGGTGTGAAAAACTATTTGCCCCCTTCCTGATTTCTTTTTCTTTTGCATGTTTGTCACACAAAATGTTTCTGATCATCAAACACATTTAACCATTAGTCAAATATAACACAAGTAAACACAAAATGCAGTTTTTAAATGATGGTTTTTATTATTTAGGGAGAAAAAAAATCCAAACCTACATGGCCCTGTGTGAAAAAGTAATTGCCCCCTTGTTAAAAAATAACCTAACTGTGGTGTATCACACCTGAGTTCAATTTCCGTAGCCACCCCCAGGCCTGATTACTGCCACACCTGTTTCAATCAAGAAATCACTTAAATAGGAGCTGCCTGACACAGAGAAGTAGACCAAAAGCACCTCAAAAGCTAGACATCATGCCAAGATCCAAAGAAATTCAGGAACAAATGAGAACAGAAGTAATTGAGATCTATCAGTCTGGTAAAGGTTATAAAGCCATTTCTAAAGCTTTGGGACTCCAGCGAACCACAGTGAGAGCCATTATCCACAAATGGCAAAAACATGGAACAGTGGTGAACCTTCCCAGGAGTGGCCGGCTGACCAAAATTACCCCAAGAGCGCAGAGACGACTCATCCGAGAGGTCACAAAAGACCCCAGGACAACGTCTAAAGAACTGCAGGCCTCACTTGCCTCAATTAAGGTCAGTGTTCACGACTCCACCATAAGAAAGAGACTGGGCAAAAACGGCCTGCATGGCAGATTTCCAAGACGCAAACCACTGTTAAGCAAAAAGAACATTAGGGCTCGTCTCAATTTTGCTAAGAAACATCTCAATGATTGCCAAGACTTTTGGGAAAATACCTTGTGGACTGATGAGTCAAAAGTTGAACTTTTTGGAAGTCAAATGTCCCGTTACATCTGGCGTAAAAGGAACACAGCATTTCAGAAAAAGAACATCATACCAACAGTAAAATATGGTGGTGGTAGTGTGATGGTCTGGGGTTGTTTTGCTGCTTCAGGACCTGGAAGGCTTGCTGTGATAGATGGAACCATGAATTCTACTGTCTACCAAAAAATCCTGAAGGAGAATGTCCGGCCATCTGTTCGTCAACTCAAGCTGAAGCGATCTTGGGTGCTGCAACAGGACAATGACCCAAAACACACCAGCAAATCCACCTCTGAATGGCTGAAGAAAAACAAAATGAAGACTTTGGAGTGGCCTAGTCAAAGTCCTGACCTGAATCCAATTGAGATGCTATGGCATGACCTTAAAAAGGTGGTTCATGCTAGAAAACCCTCAAATAAAGCTGAA
Organism: Erpetoichthys calabaricus; assembly: GCF_900747795.2. Lineage (NCBI taxonomy): Eukaryota > Metazoa > Chordata > Cladistia > Polypteriformes > Polypteridae > Erpetoichthys > Erpetoichthys calabaricus. The sequence goes on along the minus strand of NC_041400.2, from coordinate 132,750,167 downwards.
TTACAACAATTTTGCAAAGATGAGTGGGCCAAAATTCCTCCAGAGCGCTGTAAAAGACTCATTGCAAGTTATCGCAAACGCTTGATTGCAGTTATTGCTGCTAAGGGTGGCCCAACCAGTTATTAGGTTCAGGGGGCAATTACTTTTTCACACAGGGCCATGTAGGTTTGGATTTTTTTTTCTCCCTAAATAATAAAAACCACCATTTACAAACTGCATTTTGTGTTTACTTGTGTTATATTTGACTAATGGTTAAATGTGTTTGATGATCAGAAACATTTTGTGTGACAAACATGCAAAAGAATAAGAAATCAGGAAGGGGGCAAATAGTTTTTCACACCACCGTACATACAAAAATAACCAAAAAGATTTTGCTTAAATAAGCACTCCGAAGCAAACTGTCCAGGTGAAGGCGGTCCGTCAGTATTGATGTCATGATGGACCCTCCTTTTGGGGTTTCAACCATAGAACGCAATGGATTTTACCAGGAAACACATATACACAGTGTATAAATGTTAAATAATATTTCAGCAAAATAATTTTAAATACAAAAATTATAAAATGACAAAAAACAGATTTAAAATAATTAATAAACAGAAATGAGCAAAAAAGTAAAACATATCTTACTCAGAAAACAACTGAAACTGCAGATAATTGTTTATATACATCAGTCACTGGGAGTTGAAACCTATTCTGACTGGACTGACCATAAGCCAGAGATCAAAGCTGGATTAGACACTACTCCTTTGCATGTCACAATCATGCAGACCCACTTGTGTTATACTGGCCACATTAGTATAGTTTAGGCTGAACCACGAGGTTAATTAGACAGTTTCTTTCGCTATGTGGTTTAATGCAGATTAATACATAAGATGAAATTTTTGACTCCTGGGATCTTAAATCTTTTAATCACTCTGAAGAATTTTCTGTTCTGATTTATTTTTTTCTTTTAATCTTCAAGTAAGATCTGCTTTTGGAGTGCATGGTTGTGCTTTGTCAGCTTCTCTTCTGAGATACCTCTTAATTAAGTTTGCCCTTGCACTTAACTCAGACACTAGACCAGTTTCTTACTTTTAAGCCAAGGTGTCATTGAGTATAGTTTCCTGTACCATCAAAAAGAACTTGGAAAAGACCCAAAGCCACAATAGAAGACATGTTTCTGAGAATCAACATCTTGCTTGATAGGCGCCTCATAGGACAACAGCTTCAAACACAGCATAACAGCAGTTGAAGCAAGCATCACTTTAAAGTTTGAAGAAAGCAATTGAGCTACAGCTTTCACAGCCTTATATTAAGATTTTAATTAAAAAGCAATTTATAGATCTTTGTTTGCTTTTCTCAGCTGTACAGATATGTTATTTTTGTTGCATCTATTACTTTAAAGATTTTGCTGGTTTGGCAGCTAAAAACAGAAATAATTGACCTATTTGGCATGGGAAGTTTTTGTTTTATAATTTATTGCTTTCAGGTTTCTGCTTCAGAGATTAATTGGGCATCAGATAATAGGATTAGAAATTAAAAGCTGGTATGAATGACATTAAAGGCCAACTTGGTATTTATTCATTTACAGTGGCCTGGGTTTCAGACATGGGTTCCCCTTTGTGAACTAGTGTTGGGGGCTGAGTTGGTAGGAGATTTATGACCTGTCCTCTGATTTCTAGTATTTTTTTTCTGATTGGTCTGTTTTTGTGTTTCACTTTTTCTCTTATCATATATACAGTTGTGCTCATAACTTTACTTACCCTGGCAGAATTTGTAAGATGTGTACCATACTTTAAAGAAAAGTTGACTGATCAGGCAAAACATATTTCATTTACTTTTAATAGAATCCAAATTAAATTATAAGGCATCGCTGAATAACACAACCATTAAACAAAACATAGTAATAAGGAAAATAATGAGGTGGTCCCTGTCCACAAGTTTGCATACCCTTAGTTCGTAATACTGTGCATTGTCCCATTTAGCATCACTGATGGCATGCAGCCTTTTGTGAAAGTTGTGGATGAGGAGCTGCCCATTCTTCTTGGAAAAAAGTCTCCAGGTCTCGTAATTCTTGGGTTGTCTTGCATGAACTGCACGTTTGGGATCTCCCCAAAGTGGCTAAATGATACTGAGGTCAAGAAACTATGATGGCCACTTACAACACCGTCACCTTTTTGTGCATTTTCCACTGAAGGGTCTACTTAGCTTTGTGTTTTGGATCGTTGTCATGGTGGAAGAACCAAGTGCGTCCCATGCACAGCTTCTGGACTGATGAATGCAAGTTGTCCTCCAATGTTTTCTGGTAACATGCTCAATTGATTTTGCCATCAGTTTTCACTAAGTTACCTATGCTGCTGTAGCTCACACACCTCCAGAACATCAGAGATCCATCTCCATACTTCATAGTAACTATGGTGCAGTTTTCGTGAGGGCCTTGTTGTGTCCTCTCCAAACATAGTGCTTTTTTCTTGAAACTCGACCATAAAGCCCATTTTTGTTCAAGCACCTCCTTGTTGTGCATCATGAAACAGCAACACCACTTGTTTGCAGAGAAGCCTGTATTTCAGCTGAAGTGACTTGTGCATTTTTCTTGGCATCTCGACAAATGATCTAAGCAGTTGTGGCAGAAATCTCAGTTGGTCTAACTGACCGTGGCATGATAACAAAAGAACCCCTAATTTTCCACTTTTTTATCTGAGTTTGGACACTACTGACAGGAATTTTCAGATTTGTGAATGCTTTTGTAGCTTCTTCTTGATTTATGCAATTCAACAACCTTTTTTCGCAGGTAATTTGATAATTCTTTTGCTTTCTCCATGGCCCAGTGTCCAGCAAATTCAGTGCAGCTCTGCATGAATTAAAAATGACTATTTACACAGAGACAATGATTACAATCAAAGAAGTTACAGGTGTGGACACTCTCCCTTAGTTACTGCTAATTTGAATCTGTGTGTGTCATCTTGTGTGTATATTATCAGCCGCAACATTCAAGGGTATGTAAACCTCTGATCAGGCCCATTTGGCTTATTTCAGTTATCATTATGATTTAAAAAAGGCACACAATATATTATGTGATAATAAGTTGCTTTGCCTGTACTCACTCCCTAATGAAAAGGAAAGCTTTCTATATGATTACTTATATTTTCCAAACAATAGCCAATATTTCACAAATTCTTCCAGGTAGTATGACCAAAATTCTATATCACGGTATTTTTCTAAATTATCCCAGTTTCACGGTATTCGATGGTATTTTTTTCCCAATGCATGAGTGGATGTTAACCACATTTTCCACTGCAATTACTGGCTAAGAATAACCTATTCCACTGTCAAGAGTATTGTACATTGTACAAAAAAAAAAACATTTTAATGTGCACACAAGTATTAATACAGTTTTGCATTGCCCCATAAAGTGATAGTTTTCAAAGGGGTGGCACTAATGGAGAAGGTATCACATTGCATGACAGATGCAGTCAAAATATAGAACCTTTTTATTGAACAAATTTTGCAAAAACAAACTAATTTTGACAACATATTTTCAACCATACAAAGAGGCATTTAGACTTAGTAAAATATCCAGAAGTACTTGTCAAAAATTGTATTGCACCGAATATGTCTTAGAAAAGGAATAAATAGTAAATATTTTTTGTAAAACAACTACACTTTCTGTTAATGTTAACAATCTCTGTCCACTGACACGTTAAAGTGACTTTTTAAACAACTTTATCATCATTAGACTGCATAATATTTAAACTAATCTATACATATTAATAAAAGGCAAAGCCCTCACTGACTCACTGACTGACTGACTGACTGACTCACTCATCACTAATTCTCGAACTTCCCGTGTAGGTGGAAGGCTGAAATTTGGCAGGCTCATTCCTTACAGCTTACTTACAAAAGTTAGGCAAGTTTCATTTCGAAATTCTACGCGTAATGGTCATAACTGGAACATATTTTTTGTCCATACACTGTAATGGAGGAGGCGGAGTCACGTATCGCGTCATCACGCCTCCTACGTAATCACGTGAACTAAAAACAAGGAAGAGATTTACAGCACGAGTCAAACGCGGGAACGAAGGTAAATGACGTTAATTTTTGACTGTCTTTTAATACTGTGTAAGCATACATATTAACACATGTGCAATTAAACGTGTGCATTTACGGGGTGATTTCTCAGGCTTAAAAGCTCGCCTTTTACTAAAAAGGTAAATGCAAAACTATTTTCAATCAGTTTATTGAAACGCTCCCGTTAAGGATTGCAATAACATATTCGCGAGATAAAAGAACGAAGTAGGGGGAAATGAAGGAAGAGCCGCAAACAGCGAAGAGCAAAAAATTAATTAAACAATTGAGAAGGGAGCGAGTGAAGCATACAAGCATGTTCATAAGGGAAACAAAGCACGGTGTAAAACGTAAGTTTAAATTAAGTTTATAGAAACGCTCCCGCTGCGGATTGCAATAACATATTCACGAGATAAAAGTTTAATGAGAAGACACGAGGTATAAACGAACCACATGCCGTGGCGCAACGTTAGGGGCAACAGTTTCAACCATTCTATGATCTGCTTCTCGCAACTGAAAGACGGCACATGGCGGATGTTAGCCGACTTGCTGACCGCAACGTTAGGGGCTTCAACTCTGGCGCTGATGCCACATCTCAGTGCCAACACTTTGCAGACTCTACTTAAAAGACACGCCCTCCTCACTGGACAGTTAAAAAGACCAATCAAACTAACGATGACATCAAGTATTACCCAATCAAAAGTAGGAAAGGAGGCATCTTCATAAAATGCGTGTGGGATGATTTGCATGAGACGCTGCTTTTAAAAAAATGATAAAAAAAATACGGGACAAATCCCGTCCAGTATTGATTCAAAACGGGACGCGCAATTTCATTCTCAAATGCGGCACGATTCCGTATTTTAAAGGACGGGTGGCAACCCTACAGTGCCAGGTAACCACCCATACAATCAGATTGTGATTCAGACTAGGAATGCAATGAATGTAATTACCCCGATCTACATACAAGGCGAAAGTCTTGCAACATTCAAAGATGATGGTTTGGGATAAGTACACCATACAACATAAAAGAGCTTATGAAGCCTTGAACCGAAAAAAGCAAGATCTCAGAGATCGTAAAAAAAAAAATAGGAGGTAATGTCGTTTTACTCGCTGTAGATTTTAGTCAAACATTACCAGTTATTCCACGAGGGAGACCAGCAGATGAACTCAACGCGTGTTTAAAATCCATGCTTCTCCCACGCTCGGTTATATGTCGCGTGTTCTCGGGTAGGTACACCAAAAAATGTATACATTTAAGCATGTAATGGGAAAACAAAAAATGAGGTATACCCGAAGGCACTGCAGTAGTACTTAATCTAACTTTACTTCTTAAATGTTAATGTTTTACTGTTTAATAATTTATACGCTTCTTATATGTTGTTCAAATTCTTTTATCAAAATACCAGTGACAGCGCAATGCACGATAACATGGAGTGAATACACCATACGCATCCGCCCACGGCCGCCCTGGTGTGCGCAGATAGGAGTTGATTCTACAATAAAATAAAATAAAGATAAAAAGAGTAATACAATCATCACCCATAAAGCAGATAGTAGACGTGACGTACTATATGTGTACCACATTTCAAGTGTATAGGTGAAACGGTTTGCGAGCTACAGGTGATTTAAAATCCTGGACAGACACACAAATTGCCACGGTAGCAAATTACAGAAGAAGATTTTACTGTTTAATAATTTATATTTATATGAAATGTGCTTCTTATATATTACTTCATATTCTCATATGATAATGATGTTAATGTTTATATTGATTTCTATGTTATTGAAACTGCATGTATGTGTGTATATGTATGTATATATATATATATATATATATATATATATATATATATATATATACTAGCAAAATACCCGCGCTTCGCAGCGGAGAAGTAGTGTGTTAAAGAGGTTATGAAAAAAAAAGGAAACATTTTA